>NC_041400.2:100960935-101133435 GCF_900747795.2 Erpetoichthys calabaricus | reverse complement strand
CACTTCACGTGAGCCGCTGTCTTGTGTGATGTTGCGATGTCCACGGGTTTATTTAATGTTAGCTAAGATCCGGCAGTTAAAAGTTTCTGGCCACAGCAATTTTAACTCTGTCACAAAGTGATCCAAACTGTCGTTTATACCTCGTGTCTTGTCATTAAACTTGTATCTCGCGAATATGGCATTGCAAACGGCAGCGGGTCAGTTCACATGCTTACATGGGAGGTGTGATGACGCAATATATTTTGATATATATCAAAATACTCGCACTTCGCAGCGGCGAAGTACCGCTTTAAAATTTTTATTAAGAAGAAAAGTAAACCTTTTTAAACTGAGGGAAAATTAATCAATAATTATTTCTTAAGGATCTCTTTTTGCACACCATATTGTCAGTTCACCCTTCCGGTTGTAATATGACCAAGCTGTGTGCTGAGCTTACTCTTGAGCATGAAATCTAACGTGGTTCGTGCCCTTCAGAATGAAAACAGCATTTACCTTTTTAATAAAAGGCGAGCTTTTAAGCCTGAGAAATCATCCTGTAAATGCACACGTTTAATTGCACATCTGTTAATATGTATGCTTACACAGTATTAAAAGACACTCAACAATTAACGTCATTTACCTTCGTTCCTGCGTTTGACTCGTGCTGTAAATCTCTTCCTTGTTTTCACTTCACGTGATTACGTAGGAGGCGTAATACGTGATGACGTGTTACGTGACTCCGCCTTCTCCATTAGAGTATATGGACAAAAAACAGGTTCCAGTTATGACCATTACGCGTAGAATTTCGAAATGAAACCTGCCTAACTTTTGTAAGTAAGCTGTAAGGAATGAGCCTGCCAAATTTCAGCCTTCTACCTACACGGGAAGTTGGAGAATTAGTGATGAGTGAATCAGTCAGTCAGTCAGTCAGTCAGTCAGTGAGGGCTTTGCCGTTTATTAGTATAGATAATGTCGAGGAAACAGTTTCAAACATTGTAGCGAACATGGCCCCAATGAGTCCCCAGAAAGTGGGATATAGATTGATAGCTTAATTCTATTGTGTTACGTATTTTGCTGAATGTTATTTTGTATTTTTTGAAACTGTATTATATATTGGTGCAGTGGGTTACTGCTATGTCATGCTTACACTGTCCTGAGATTGAATCCTATATGTATGTAATTTGCACATTCTTTCATGTCGCATCATTTTTCTACCAAACAGCCTTGCATGTCTCCCACATTCCAGAAGACATGCTGGTTAGGTAGACTGGAAGTTCAAAAATTGACCATATATGAGAGAGTAGGCCCTGCAGATGTCTGGGATCCCTATCCAGGGTTTTTTAAACCTTGTGCCCAGTCTGTTGATGCAGCCTTTGGCTCTCTGCAATACCCCTTTGATTTAAGTGGTTTGAGAATCTTATCTACTGTATAATAAAACAATAAGGTCTGTCAGTGTGTCCAATCCCTCAGAGCAATGTGATTGTTCAGTTCGACTTTGGTGAGATTGGTTGGTTTGGCTTTGGTGATACAATCAAAAGAGGAAGTGGTAGGGTGAGACACACATGGAAATGTGGCACCCCGTGCAATAACACTGTTTTATAATTCCGGACTCTGGGAGCCAATAGACTTAACAGAATGACCAGGGGATGAGTGAAATGAGACTCAGACCAAAGACTATTCAAAAACAGGATTGTGTTTTACTCCAATTACGCCAAGTGTATTTACAAAACAAAATATCTTGCAACATATTCATAAAGTGCGGCACGGTAGCACAGTGGTAGCGCTGCTGCTTCACAGTTACTGTAGGAGACCTGGGTTCGATTCCCGGGTCCTTCCAGCGTGGAGTTTGCATGTTCTCCCCATGTCTGCGTGGGTTTCCTCCGGGTGCTCTGGTTTCCTCCCACAGTCCCAACACAAGCAGGTTAGGTGCATTGGCCATCCTAAATTGTCCCTAGTGTGTGCTTGGTGTGTGTGTGCCCTGCGATGGGCTGGTGCCCTGCCCGGGGTTTGTTTCCTGCCTTGCGCCCTGTGTTGGCTGGGAATGGCTCCAGCAGACCCCCGTGTCCCTGTAGTTAGGATAGAGTGTGTTAGATAATAGATGGATGGATGGATATTCATAAAGTCCGAGGCAACAACATTAATAAAACGAGAGAATTATGTAGGACAGACTAAAAATAATCAAATTGAAAAAGTTAATCAAAAAGTAAAAAACAAGCACAAGGATAGTAAAGTGGAAAAAAAATGAGAGCCCCAAAACTGAGATTCCTTCTACCCAAACTATTACAGCAAGTGAATCATATTCAAGGTTCAAAATGTATCTTTATTACTAGTATTAATAAATTGGTAGTGCAGTTGTGCAAGTAAGTTTGAAGACCCGGTCAACTGACGACCCCTGGTGGCTTGGACCACGGTTTTTTAGTGCAAGCCCTTTCGTGCATCCAATCCCCATTTACATTGCCCACAACCCCCAATAAACCATTATGGCATTTTCTCCATCTCTCCTGAAGCAGTTACAGGAACATGCCTAAGCACTCGGCCATTAGAAACTGTGAGCACACTTGAAAAATGGCTTCATACACATCTCACTCTGCTTGCTCTCGGGGTGTGTGTACGCCGTCAGACAGCCTTTGAGCAACCCTGCGCTCAAACACCATTAAAATGTTGTGCTGCTACCGTGTTAAGCTGGGAAGGAGCAGTAAAACAGGTATATGAAATCTTTATTTTTCCAATGTCTTTTTTCATGTCCGTGATAGGCTAAGCAGATATGTCTATCTTTTCTTTTTCCCACAGCCACTGACCTTGGCCAATCACATGAGGAGCAAAGATGTAGGAGGCATGCTGAGAGTCACCTTCAAAGAGGGGAAGTATAAAAATGGACAAGAGGTGAGCAAGTTGCCTCCAAATGACAGAGTGTGAGAAGCAGTTTATAAGAGAATGGACTTGGGAGATGGAGCGCTGGTCAAGAGAGGTTCAGACACACAAGAATACTGATGAAAGGCACTGATGGTAGACAGGGGACAAGACATAGCAAATATTTTAATTTTATTTTATTATCTGTCTCCAACAGGTAATGTGTCTTGTGTTCAAATATTTACAGTAGGTAAATGTATAGAGTGCTCTGTTATGGTCAATAGGATGTCAGGCATATACACGTAAAAAAAAAACAATCGATCATGTTGTACATTGAAAGTTGTCTATATTGTATGTCAGGCATGTTTGCTTGGGGCTTATTACATGGTTCCCATCTTTCCAAAAAGGCTACAGTGAAGGCATTTTATATGACACACCAGATAACACAATTTCTATTTCTCCAAGAGTGAAGAAGGTTTCACTAGAGGTGAACTGACATCACTTCTTGCCTCCAACTCCTCGAGATGGGTTTAACTCTAGCCTGCAATACCTGTAATGTAGGTTAAGTAATGCCCACAACGTCAACCATGAAACACCTTTTGAATCAGATAACTCTAAAACAACCCTAATCTTAACCATAGTGTAACCGGGCATGCAATGGGTGTTTCATGAGTGATGTTGTGGGCATTTTATGATGTCGGGCAGGTGTACATGACTAGCCTCATAGGTACTGCAGTCTGCGATTACACCCTGTTGAGCTCCTCATCTTCAACCTTCCTCCGCTTCAAATACTGGCGCCACTGGTAGAACTTTGTCTTTTGCAATCTGAACTCCATCCAGAGTGGACTACTCTGAGACGGAACCTTAAAGCAACAAGCACTATGTTACTAGTTATGGTGTCATTTCTATTTTTTTTCTTTAATTTTTGCAACACTGGACATTAAATAGCATTACCTGTGGTAGCCCAGCCCTTTATTTGTTTTCTGTGTTTAGTTTTACATATAATAACTTTTAGTCTGTGTGAATACGTCTTCTGTCCCTACTGTAACCAGCAGATTTTGAAGCAGATGTAGGACCTGTGTTTGGTGGATGGAAGGCAAGTGCTTTAACAAAAAGAACATTCTTTTTTCCACATTAGCCACTAATTCTTGTGACTGTTTTCTCTTTCGGGAGCCCCTCATATTATCATCAATCAAGAGCAATAAACTCAGTTGAGGTGGGGGTGTTTTATACTTCCTAAATGCTTACTGTATTTTAATGCATATACATGTTTTTTATTTTAATTGTAAACCTTTTATATTCATTATAAGGATACTGGCACAATCGCATCAGACTTAGAAGAACATGTAAGGATTATTCTGTTGTATAAAACACAGCTGTCATGAGTATAAAAGAAGATGCAGCTACAAGCTTAATTAATCAATGACTGAGTATAATTTTAAAATTGCTTTGTTTCGGTGCATTGATGACAGAGCCAGTAGTATCCCTTTTTACATTATCCTCAAATCCCATAAGAACCTGCAGTGCTACAACTAAAATTCACCATTCCAATTAATATTTGACATCTTCTCTCTAGCCGCACACAGATAACAAAACTAATAAAGTGAAACAAAACATACACATAGACTTCTGCTACCTTCCCTTTTTTGTTGTTTTTATTCCACAGAAGTAACATAGTATTCAATCTAGCAGGTGTACATTTTTGAAAAATAAAAAACAATTCACCCTCAATTGATAGAAAGAGAGGAGAGCCAAAAGCAGAAAAAAACGCTTTTTTCCCACTATACAATATAAATGCTGTTTTTTTTTAATTAAGTCTTGTTTTTAAAAAATTTGGACAGACCCTATTAGCCAGAATATGATTTTTTCTTATTTCTTTTAATACAGAATGTCAGTTACCCACTGAGTTATAAAACGTGTTTTGGGATTCTATTAGTTGAGTAAGGTTAACTCTATACGCTAGTAGTGAGGTACAGGCAATTACAATCGATTTGTCGTTCTCCATTTTAAGCCATGTGTAAGTACCCCAAACACATTTAGTAATGGTTTAGGAGTGATTGTGACACCAAGGCTGACTGATAAAAATGTAAAGATTTTTGTCCAAAATTATGTTAATTTGGTGCATTCCTAAAACATATGGCCTAGAGATGCTGAAGCTAGATAGCAATGTTTGCAAGTTGGATCTTACCCTGGGTACATTTTGGACAATTTTAAGTAAGTGTGATCATAAAAGATTTTAAGTTGATTTATTGAGTGCTTGGTACATGTAAAACTAGTGTATTCTATGTTTGGCTGAGGTTCACTTCTTTTTCTGAGATGTTAATTGAAAAATCCTTTTTCCAGCATACCCTAGGATTGTTTAAAGAAGATTTTTTGAAAATGTTTATATATATTATTGAGATATTGTCTGAGTCATCAAGACTGACCAGTATTGCCTCTAGAATAGAAACAGGTGGGAGTTCTGAAAAATTGGGTAGGTTTCTTTTAGTAAAATTTCTATTTTGAAAATAGGGGAAAATTGTGCTGCTGGAAAGTTAAATTTGAAGTGTACTTGTTCATAAAATGCAAATACGTTATCTGTATATAGTTCTCTAAGTGCCCACAGGTTAAATGCTGAGTACATCTGAGAAGGTTGTAAATGGTCATTATCGTGTAGAGAATCAACAGATAAAAGCTTCTCTGCCATGAAATGCATCCTGCATTTGATCCATAATCTAGGTGATTGATCGATGACAGAATTGTTGGTATATTGATGAAAGTTAGTATTTACTGCACTGCAAAGCAGTGCTAGCTTCACACCAATATGCTGTCTGCAGCGAAATCCAGGGTCTGGCTCTTTAACATGTGCAAGGCTATTTTCGTGCACTTATTATGACTTGCTGAGATATTCAGAATTATTAAAACATCTCACATGTTGAAATCATTATTGAAATCATTATCTTTACAGTTGCCACAGTGTTGCTTAGACCATTAGAACAGTATAAGAATTGTGATGAGTTTACAGTTGTTAAGGCTATTGCTAGTCATTTGACACATGGGTTATGAACCCTATGACATCATAACAGGTATAATTTTTAAAAAATGGCAGCATGTAGACCATAAGACCTGTACACGTTGTTAAACCATGCAAGAAACTTTGACATACAAAAAAACCAATTAGCTCAGATTAACTTCAGTGGTTGGTTAACTTTATTGGCAGTTAACGTCATTGTTTTAGTTAATGCCTTATTGCTGTTTTGTCATTGAAAGGACAAAACGAAGTTTAGAAAAATTCATAAGTCTAAGTGATATATTCACGTATTCATTTTTTTAAATACACTACATTGCCAAAAGTATTGGGACACCCCTCCAAATCATTGAATTCAAGTGTTCCAATCAATTCCATGGCTACAGATGTAGAAAATTAAACACCTATGTAAGCAGACTGCTTCAAACATTTGTGAAAGAATGGGTTGCTCTCAGGAGTTCAGTGAATTCAAGTGTTGGTACCATGATAGGATGCCACCTGTTCAATAAGTCCATTAGTGAAATTTCCTCGCTACGACATATTCCACGGTCAACTGTTAGAGGTATTATAACAAAGTGGAAGCAATTGGGAACAACAGCAACTCAGCCACGAAGTGGTAGGCTACGTAAAATCACAGAGCAGGAACAGCTCATGCTGAGGAGCACAATGTGAAAAAGTCGCCAACTTTCTGCAGAGTCAATAGCTACAGACCTCCAAAAGCTCAAGAACAGTGCATAGAGAGTTTCATGGAATGTTTTTCCATGGCCAAGCAGCTGCATCCAAGCCTTACATCACCAAGTGCAATGCAAAGCATTGGATGTGGTGGTGTTAAGCACACCACCACTGTACTCTACAGCAGTGGAGGTGTGTCCTCTGGAGTGACAAATCACGCTTCTCTGACTGGCAATCTGATAGACGAGTCTGGGTTTGGTGGTTTCCAGGAGAACAGTACTTGCCTGACTGCATTGTGCCAAGTGTAAAGTTTGGTGGAGGGGGGATTATGGTGTGGGGTTGTTTTTCAGGAGTTGGGCTTAGCCCCTTAGTTACAGTGAAAGAAACTCTTAATGCTTCAGCATATAAAGACATTTTGGGCAATTTCATGCTCCAAACTTTGTGGGAACAGTTTGGGGATGGCCTCTTCCTGTTCCAACATGACTGTGCACCAGTGCACAAAGCAAGGTCTATAAAGAAATGGATGAGCGAATTTGTTGTGGAGGAACTTGACTGGCCTGAACAGAGCCCTGACCTCAACCTGATAGAAAACCTTTAGGATGAATTAGAGTGGAGAGTGCAAGCCAGGCCTTCTCGTCCAACATCAGATCCTGACCTCACAAATGCTCTCCTGAAAGAATGGTCAAAAATTCCCATAAGCACACTCCTACACCTTGTGGAAAGCCTTCCAAGAAGAGTTGAAGCTGTTATAGCTGCAAAGGGTGGGCCAACCCTAAATTAAAGCCTATGTATTAAGTATGGGATGTCATTAAAGTTCATGTGTGTGTGAAGGCAGGTGTCCCAATAATTTTGGCAATATAGTGTAGATGGCTTTGAGAACACTGCAGAACCCACCTACAGTCATGGCCGAAATTATCGGCACCCCTAGAATTTTCTCAGAAAATGCACCATTTCTCCCAGAAAATTATTGCAATTACAAATGTTTTATATTTCCTTTATGTGCATTGGAACAACACAAAAAAACAGAGAAAAAAAGCCAAATCTGACATCATGTCACACAGAACTCCAAAAATGGGCCGGACAAAATTATTGGCACCCTTTCAAAATTGTGGGTAAATCGTTTTATTTCAAGCATATGATGCTCATTTGAACTCACCTGTGGCAAGAAACAGGTGCTGGCAATATAGCAATCACACCTGAAGCCAGTTAAAATGGAGAAAAGTTGACTCAGCCTTTCTGTTGTGTGTCTGAGTGTGCCACACTAAGCTGGAGAACAGAAAGAAGAGCAGAGAATTGTCTGAGGACTTCAGAACAAAAATTGTGGAAAAATATCAACAATCTCAAGGCTACAAGTCTATCTCCAGAGATCTTCATGTTCCTTTGTCCACTGTGTGCAACATAATCAAGAAGTTCACAACACATGGCACTGTAGCTAATCTCCCTGGACGTGGACGGAAGAGAAAAATTGCTAAAAGACTGCAACGAAGGATAGTGGTGGATAAACAACCCCGATCAACTTCAAAACATATTCAAGCTGTTCTGCAGACTCAGGGTGCAACAGTGTCAGCTCGAACTATCCGTCAACATCTGAACGAAATGAAACGCTATGGCAGGAGAGCCAGGAGGACCCCACTGCTGACACAGAAACATAAAAAAGCCAGACTGGAGTTTGCCAAAATGTACTTGAGGAAGCCAAAATCCTTCTGGGCGAACGTCTTGTGGACAGATGAGACCAAACTAGAGCTTTTTGGTAAAGCTCATCATTCTACTGTTTACAGAAAATGGAATGAGGCCTACGAAGAAAAGAACACAGTACCTACAGTCAAACATGGTGGAGGTTCTAAGATGTTTTGGGGACGTTTTGCTGCCTCTGGCACTGGATGCCTTGATTGTGTGCAAGGCATCATGAAATCTGAAGACTACCAAAAGATATTGGGGCGCAATGTAGGGCCCAGTGTCAGAAAGCTGGGTCTGCGTCAGAGGTCATGGGTGTACCAGCAGGACAATGACCCCAAACATGCCTCTAAAAGCACTCAGAAATGGTTAAAGACAAAGCGCTGGAGAGTTCTGAAGTGGCCAGCAATGAGTTCGGATCTAAATCCGATTGAACACTTATGGAGAGATCTCAAAATTGCTGTTGGTAGAAGGCGCCCTTCAAATCTGAGAAACCTTGAGCAGTTTGCAAAAGAAGAGTGGTCGGAAATTCCAGTTGAGAGGTGTAACAAGCTTGTTGATGGTTATAGGAAGGAAGGGCATTCAACCAAATATTAAGTAGAGGGTGCCAATAATTTTGTCCAGCCCGGTTTTTGAGTTTTGTGTGAAATGATGTCAGATTTGGCTTTTTTTCTCAGTTTTCTTGTGTTGTTCCAATGCACATAAAGGAAATAAACATGTGTATACCAAAACATTTGTAATTGCAACAATTTTCTGGGAGAAATGGTGCATTTTCAAGGAAAATTCCAGGGGTGCCGATAATTTCGGCCATGACTGTAGCTGTATTGCACGAAACAAAGAAAAACAAGCATGTAGTATCAAGGTTACAGACAGTGAGGCTTGAATAGCCCATGCATAAGAACAGTAAACCCTTAATGAGCAGAGTAAGAATAGGTAATGGTGTATAAACAGCCACAAAATGACAGAGACAGCATCGGAAATTAGGAGCAGTATATACATTTTCTAAACCCACTTATCCAGGAACCTACCCCAGCAGGTTTGGATAGGAAAAATCTCTGGTATGCAATATGTATGACATGGCTAATATTAAGTACAAAACAAAAAAGATATTTCAAGTATAGTATCTGTTTTGAGTGAGATAGAAAAATTGAAAAAAGGCGGACACATATTTTAAAACATAATTCTGCTACTGGATTATTTTCATAATATCTGGTATTTTCAGCTGTGAAAAAAAGATTAATTATATTAATAAATATAGAATAAATACAAAAACACATTAGCATGTTTAGTTTTTCACCAGTTGGCAGGCTCTCTTCACCTACCTACCTGTAGTTCAGTAGAGACACTGTCAGCTCAGAAATTTTACAATGTTTGTATTGCTTTGTTGTTAAACAACCTTTTTAAAGCAAAAGTGACTAGTCATCAACAATATGCTGATCTCGTATGTTGACCTTGTCAGTCTCTCAATCAGTGCTGTTTTATTTTCAAACAGGAATTCTTGTGTGCAAAGTGGCAGGTGAATTATTGACAACAAAACACAGGCACCTGAGAAATAAACTGAAATGTTACTCACGGTAAAGTTTCTGTTGACCAGCATATTCCAACTTCAGGTATTTAAATTACATCAAGATATACAAGAAGCGCAAAGAAATGCGGCAGCACATCATAACGGAAATCAGACTCATATGTAGCCTGGAATTTGGCTGTTAAATAGTTACTGTGTACATACTGTACCTTTGGTTCAGTCAGAATTACAGCTAACATGCCATCATTTATGAACAGACTGAAATTCTGTAAGGGATTATCTGTATCTAATACTTCTCTCTTGAGCCCCAGAGATCCAGTGAATGGCAGCTACCAAGCACATTCAAGGCAAAATTATCACCTTGGTATGCTTCACTAACACTTGAACCAGGATCTATCATACTGTCATTATCAGCTCCTGAAAAACGGTCACTGTTACAACACAAAAATTGCTTTCTATTTCACACACTTTACGTGCCCGTATTCAGCTTGCTCTGCCACCGTAAATGCTACATCAACACCCAACCTCCATCACCAGCTGCCGTTTACTTGATGAATATATGCGGGCGGCTCGAGAGGGATGACTTTCTGTTTTAGAGTAAAAGTTACAAGGGTAAATGAATAATGGCAGGAATATTTTTTCAAAAACAAAAGCTAAAAATATTTTGAGTAAGTTATTATTTTATTTCCGTTAGTCTTTCCAGCTACTTTGATAGCTTTGTTTAGTTTTAGTGTTTCATTTCAGCTTTGTTAATTACTTTATTTCAGTTTATGAAAATGTTTTTATTAAAAGTTTCAGTTTTGATTTTAGTTTTCGTTAACTATAATAACGTTGCGACCCAGACAGAAAAACATTCATAATGTGTCTCTATGATGCTACTAATATAATTGAACATTAACTAAAAATGATTGTGGAGGCCCAGTTTATCTGTACTACCACAGACATTTGTTCCATGCACAATACACGTTTTTTAGTGGGGAATTACTGTCCATTAGATTAGTTATGAACTACAGAGCAAAAAAGCTGCCACTGATTGCAGGCGCAGTCGGGTCCACCACATCATGCGATTGCTACTGAAAAAAATGAGGTACATACTTCATAATCCTGAAAACTGCAACCAGTGTGGAATGCCTCTATCGGTTTTTAAGAACAAACAATATTTTCTAGTGTTCCTCGTCGAAAGACTTTATAGTTATGGATGTCTTGGGCTCAGCTCAAATGAAAGAAAAATCACCTATCCAAATTTCATTTTGGAAGAATGCTTCTTATGGGATACAATGAAGACTTCTTGGGTCAGTTGCAGTGTGCTCTGATCTGAGGACAACCCCCATGCTGATCTGCTCTTAGTATGTATTTACAGTAATGAGACTAACTTGGGGGTTTAGCGCCATTTCATTGAGCCTCAGAACTGCTGAACAGCTGTAGATCAAGTTGCTGTGTGCCTCTTGGAGTTGGAGAAAAGGAACAAAGTAGCCTGCTACCTTATGCATTCACATCCAGATGTGTCCACAAACGTACTGAATAATTTTAAAGGATTTGCTTACTAAATATATTTAAAGCTTTCTTATTTGCGAAATCATAAAGGTAATAAAATATACAATATAATACACTACTTAATAATAAGTAATTTTTTGAATACTTTTATTACTGTGTTTAAGTAATATGTAATATTTAATATAGTACTGTTTCAAAGTAACTTACCCAGTACTGTTCCTCTTTTCCCAGCTTTGGTTTGTAAGGTTTAAATGTGTGTTATTTTTTGAGTCTCTTCGTTTACCCACAAAATTCAGCGAATGAGTGTTTCAAACTATAGAAAAAACTGAAATTTCTGACAAAATCTAAACGAACTGCATTTTCACAGCTAAAAAAGAATCATAAAAATGCCCTTCTGCTAAATTAGTTTTTGAGCCTAAATTTTTTTACAGGTTTTTCTTCTTATTCCACAACTGATGCAGATCAACATTCAAAGTCATGAAAAGTGGAACTGCCAACATACTGTAATGTAAGAGAGAAACACATTTCCACAGTTAAATGGGAATAGTGAAAATATGATCTCCACTCCAAATTAGATTTTAAAGTTTTAAATGGGTTTATTGTTCACAGTTTAATTTGATTGCTGTTTCCTTTATAGATAAATAAATAATTGATAACTGAGTTGTAGGAGAAATGCTGGTAAAGATCACTGCATTTCATACTTAAAAATGCTTTAAGGTTCATGGAGCAGGCTTTCATGATACAGTTTTTCAGGCATTGTGCTTCTTTTGAGCTCAATTGCTTCCCCAGGAGACTGCAGCGTAGAATAACCCATTATCTGTTATGGACTGATAGAATATTTCCAGCAGGTTGCTGCATACATCAAAAGACCTGAGTCTCTTTAAGAAGTACAGTCTGCTCTGGCCCTTCTTGTTGTCAGACCAGTCCAGTTTGTTGTTTATGTAAACCTCCAGTTACTTGCTCCAGGTTGCTCAGCACCGCTTTCACTTTCTTCTCTGGAAAAGTAACTGACACAGCAAGCTAGTTCAGTTCATTAGTTTTGTTCTCTTCCTCAGCTTGTTTTATGGCCTGCTTGTAGCCAGTGATAGTCCTCATCTTGTTCCACACTTCCTTCATGTTGTTTTGTTGTAACTTTTGCTCAAGTTTGTCTCTGTAGTTGCCTTCCCCTCACAGAGCTGCTTCTTCAGTTCTTACTGCACCCACTTGATTTCATCCTTATCTTCAGACTGGAAGGCTCTCTTCTTCATATTCAGTAGGACTTTCAAGTACCTAGTGATTCACGGCTTGTTCTTGGGAAAAAATGCCCTGTCTATATAGGGGACTTGATGTAGTCTGTGATACAGTCTGTCATTGTCATTGCAATGTGACTCACAAAGCATATCCCAGTCAATGTTCTCAAAGGTATCTTTCAGAGCCACCTCAGCCTCTGATGTCCATTCCTGCATGGTCCTGGTGGTGGCTGATAGCCACTGGACAATGGGTTTATATGCGAATATGAGATGTAGAAAATTACAGTGCAATTGGCCAAAAGGTGGCAAAGCAATAGAGTATATATTGTGACATCCTGTCGAATAAACACAGACAGAAGCCGCTTGTCCGGGGGAGTCTTCCAAATGCTGATTAGCTTTTAATTGAATATGCCGCGATATAAATGGTGCCCTACCGTCACCCATTGTCTGGGTCATGGGGACACCTCCAAAATAACAAAGATAATTCACCTTCATTTTATCTACCTCTTTAACTGTTCGCTCCCTTCACCACTTCATGTTGTTTTCCTTTCGCTCCAGCAACAACTACCACTTCCGACAACCACCTCCCCTTTTCTTCACGCACTCCTTTCACTTAACTCTCTCTCTCTCTCTAGGGAGGTGCCCCAAGCCCTTACAAAAAGTGTTCCCCCAACACTCCACCCCAACACTGCTTCCACTCCCTACAACCCATGCAATGAAGACACGTCACAATATTGTAAATGAAACAAAGAACAAAGATATAAGTTTGGGGCACCCTCAGGCATACCCCATATATTACAAAACAAAATTATAAATGTAATTTAACGTGTAATGTGGGAGACATCTTCACAGTTGTGTGTCTATCCTTCAGCTGAAGAAAGATGGCAGTGGTGCTGGTTATTAAGTTGGTGAAGCAGAAGGGGTGAGTTCATGAGCCCCAGAATCAAAAGTAATGGCATGTTATGTCAAAAAGCTGCTTTCAGTATCTGCAGAATGAAGGAGAGGGGAGGCATGACAAGGCGCATAACAAAAATAGTTAATTGTTATCATTATGTGTTAAGATTCACTTTTATGTCAGCTTAACTTGTCAATAGGTTCAATTTTTATTTTGCTTTCTAAACTGTGTACATTTCAGGGTTGCAAAAGTCACCCTAAAAAACAATGCTTTATCCAACTGATTGGATTCTTACTTTTTATCTCTCATACCCCCACTGTTTTAAGTCTTATAGGTAACTTTGATTGTTAATGCAGTTTAAAATGTACATTGCACCAACTTCTTTACAGAAATAGTGAGTAGTGCTCTCTGTTATCCAACTCAGGAATCCAGTGCAATCTAGGAATCTCATTAATTCTATCTGTATTGGGTCTAAATTACATAACACATATTTTAACACAAATATTTAGGTGTGTAATTATGGTAGTAGTAGCTGCAATAGTAGTCATATTATGTGTACAGAGTACAGTGAAATTCTTACTTGCATGTGCTAATCAACAATGCAACATGTTGCCATAATACGGCCTTATCATTAGTAAACAAATCTACCACACCACAAGACATGTCTTCTTTACCTGAAAAAAAATCTCAGAAAAAATGGAAGAAAGAATCTACTTGGTTTACATAATTACTAATGTAAAAACAGATGTTATTGCAAGCTGTCTTCATTCAGAAAAAAAACAAGATTCTTCTGAAGGGCAGTTGTTTTTTTATTTTCACAGAAAATTAGATATGAAATATTGAAATCGTCATCTAATTTAAAAACTAATATCTCTGTGTGAATTTGCCTTATTTTAAAAGGATCTATTTGTAACCTAATTCAAAATTTTATCCACACTGTAGCATAATATATTTATGTTTATTAATGACTGACTGATGAATGATTCCAAGGTGAACATGCTATCTCAAACAAGGGGTGTAATGTCCTGTGGAGCCTTCATAATACTTTATTCTAAAAGAGTACATTGCTACTTTACCGCTCACCGTGTCATGTTGTTGTTTTTTTTTTCTATTTAAAGGATTTAGTGCTTTAGAAAATATTCCAAACAATAGATTTGATTTCATTTTTCATCTTATTTTTGAATGTAAGATGCAATTTTATGTTTTATACTCAACATTTTGCATTTAATTTTGTTTTCCAGTTTGTAGAGTATACAATGCTTGAGAAGGAGAATATTATGTTTGTAAACTCATAGGAGAAAATTTGTAGAATCAGACAGAAGATGACCAGAACAATCATGGATGAGTCAGGTGGGTATACCAAAGAGAATATTGGCATTAAATGTACTATTTAAGTTAATACTATGCATTATGTGTATTCATTATTTTTTATTTAAGAGTGTTCCTGAATAATTTAATATAATAATAAAGACTGAAGAGGGTCAGCAGCACCCTTGTGCAGTGATGGTCACAACATGTAGTCCAGGAGTGGGACTTCTGTTAGGGTGTTGTGTTTTTCCAATTCTGAGAAGCCGTAAGTCTTTACTGTATTACAGAGGCTGCTGGGGTATACCCTCACAGTATGATGATAATAAAGAAAGATATTTTGAAATTTTTAGTTACTTTCTGGTTACAAAAATGAAACCATCCTAGGGTGAAGATAACAATTGTGAATTTCCCTTGTATAAGTGCAAAAGACCATAGAAGCAAATGCAATCGAATGCTATCCACATTACATTATTTCTGTATGTTTAGTTGTTTTCCTATTTATCAAATTGAAAAATAAATAATGTTATTCTTTGTGTCCTTAATGGGATAACATGTATGTATCAAAGGGGCTTTGTCATCTGTTGAGATTATCATTGGTATGTCCTTAATGGATACTTTTTCTAATTTATTTTAAGAAAAAAGATGCTGATATACAATAGTTGTTAAACTTCAAGAGTTTTCATAAGATTATACCAGAATTCAAAATATTCACAAAGAAATGGACAATTTTTAAAACTGGACCAATACTTGAAAAATGTAGTTTAATGTTGACAAATAGAAAGTACTACACATAGTCGAAAGGAACATCACCTATAAACACAGAATGAGTTACGCAGTAGAAATACAAACAGCAACGTCTAACAAAGGATACAGCAATTCATTTTGATTCCACATTCACCTCTTCCAGTCGTTTAGCAGAAGCAATCAAAAAGGTGATTTGTTGTCTAGATTATGTTGTAAAAGTTGATGGATACACATCAAGGAATATCATAGTCATGCTTTATAATGCGTTAGTGAGACCATATCCAAATTCCGGTTTTCATTTCTGGTCATTATGCTAAAAAATAGACATGGAGAGGGAGGCTAATAAAAGCTGAATACAAATAAGCAACCAAGAGGATTAAAACCATAACATATAAATGGAATTAAACCTCTTTAGACTTGAGCAAGGAATGCTAAATTGGAACTTAATCCAAGTCTACAAAATTCTGAAAGGTATCGATAAATTTGATCCAGGAGATAAGTAGTGCTTTTAAAACAAACCTCAGGAAGCACATTTTAATGCAAAGAGTTACAGAAATCTGTAACAAATGACTAAGCTACACTTTTGTAGTGGAAACTGTGACAAGTTTTGAAATCTATCTGGATTAAATTTTGGAATAACCTGTCTATTAGCTAAACAATGAGACCGTTTTACTGAATGTTCCCTTCTCATTTGTCAAACTTCTTACATATTCTTGTTTTCAGTATTTCATGGGTAAATATAGTGTTTATAAAAGTAAGAAACTAAATGCTTGTTTTCTAACTAGATGCCAGTTAAGAGCATGTTTTATATAAATCTTGATTACTGAGTAAGCAATTGCACAGCTCCATGTTAATTTTAATATTTTAACTGGACGCTACTCATGAAACATTAGGCAAAACAGAAGTTCAGCTGAATTGGTTAACTGCCATGTTCTTAGTAGCCAATTTCTCATGAATACATTTATAGCTAATAAACCATTAAAATGTTTTATAGTTAAACTGTTTGTGATTCATAACACACTTTTAAGAAAGAAAATTGAACCTATGACAAATATCATTTAATACCTGTTATAAAATGGTCATCTCTTGCATACTTGTCATGATATGTTTATAGAATGCTTGAATATAGCAGAGACCTTCAGTGTAACAACTACTTTTTTAACATTATACTGTATAAATGATATTGTCTTACTTATTCAGATCAAACTTGCAGCTATAAGAATTTTATTTCCAAGGCACTTGACAATGAATTTTACAATAAATGTGTTTGAATATCTTTATCTCCTCAGATTGCACATAACAATTGCATAATGTGGTTTTGAGTGAATCACCTTGACAAGCAGCAGCAGCTACTGGCATCAAACCTTACAAATTCTTTCTTGTTCTTGAATTTAAAAAAATTGCATTTGTAAAATATTTCAACTTTTTAAAAGTAAAAACTTCAACTTTGTAAATTATCTTTACATCATTTAAAGAAAGAAATCACATATGTAAATACATTGAATCTAATTGCATTATACTTACACATTTAGTTAGTACTAATAATAATTCACCAATGATTAGATTTATTAAGTTAAATTGCAAGATTTCCCTAGTTTTTTATTGAAATTCTTTTCACTTTTTTCAATAGACTGGGTGCGTGTTTTTCTTTACATTTTACGTGCACACCAATACACACACACATGCACAATTATCTTCTTCTTTCGACTGTTCCCATTTAGGGATTGCCACAGTGGATTATCTGTCTTCAGGTATCCCTGTCTTTTACATCATTTTATCCCTCACCACATTCATACACCTCCTCTTTTCCTCTTGCCTGCCAGTTCCATCCTCAACATTCTTTTCCCGATGTACCCTTCATTTCTCCTCTGCACATGCTCAAACCACCTCAATATAGCCTCTCTCACTTGATTACCAAACTGTCATACCTGTGTTGTCCCTCTAGTATACTCATTCCTAATTTTATCTACCCTCATTACTCTGATTGAAAATCGTAGCATCTTCAACTCTGCCACTTCTAGCTCTGCCTCCTGTCTTCATCAGTTACACCGTCTCCAAACCATACAGCATAGCTGGTCTCACTATACTTTATAGACCTTCCCTTTCACTCTTGCAAGTATTCTTCTATCACAAATCACTCCTGCCACTCTTCTCCACCCTCTTCTTCATCTCTCTGCCACACACTCTTTTGCTTTGGACTGTTGAACCCAAGTATTACAGCCACAGCCTTCCACATTACTCCTACTGAATTTTATTCCTCTTCTCTCCAGTGCATACCTCTACCTTCCCAGGTTTGTCTCAACCTGCTGTCTACTCTCACTACATATCACAATGTCATTCGCAAACATCTTAGTTCAAGGAGACTCCTGTTTGACCTTATCTGTCAACCTGTCCATGACCATTGCAAACAGGAAAGGGCTCAGAGTCAATCCGTGATGTAATCCCACTCTCACCTTGATCCAGGCTACCATTCCTACCACACACCTCACCACAATCACACTGTCCTCTTACATATCCTGCACCACTCTCATATACTTTTCTTCTACTCCCGACTTCATCATACAGTACCATAACTACTCTCTTGGCACCCTGTCATACATTTTCTCTAAGTCCACAAATACACAATGCAATTCTTTGTGACCCTCTTTGTACTTCTCCATCCACACTTTTAAAGCAACATCATATCTGTATTACTCTTTGCTGTCATGAAACCATATTGCTGCTCACAGATCGCCGCCTCTCCTCTCAGCCTAGCATCCATCACTCTTTCCCATATCTTCATAGTGTGCCTGATCAACTTTATACCGCTGTAGTTACTGCAGTTATGCACATCTGTCATTTTATTTAAAACTGGTACTAATATACTTCTTCTCCACTCCTCAGGCTTCTTCTCACTTTTAAAGATTTTGTTAAACAATCTAGTTAGAAACTGTACTGACACCTCACCTAAGCATCTCCAATAGTATATTGTCCAGCCCAAATGCTTTTACACTTTTCATCCTACTTATAGCTTCCCTCATTTCAGCCTTGCTGATCCCAGGTATTTGTAATTTACAATCTCCACTTCATCCAACCTACACTCTCTCATTTTCTCCATTCATAAGCTGTTCAAAGTACTCCTTCCATCTTTTCAACACACTCTTCTCACTTGTCAGCGAATTTCCATCTGCATCCTTTATCACCCGGACTGTGGCATGTCCTTCCCCACTCTGTCTCTCTGTCTGACCTATCGGTACAAGTGCTTTTCTCCTTTTGTGTCCAGCTTCTCATATAGCTCAACATATACCTTTTCCTTAGCCTTTGTCACCTCACTCTTCACCTTGTACTGCATCTCTTTGTACATCTGTCTGCTTTCGGCATCTCGTTGGTTATCCCAATTCTTTTTCACTAACCTCTTCCTGTTTATGATTTCCTGTACTTCCTCATTCCACTACCAAGTTTCTTTGTCTTCCTTCCTCTGTCCAGATGTCACACCAAGTACCTTCCTTGCTCTCTCCCTTACCACTTCAGCTGTGGTGTTCAAATAATCTATCGTGTCTTCACCTGCACCCAGTGCCTGCCTCACTTCTTCTCTGAATTTCTTACAATAGTCTTCCTCTTTCAGTTCCCACCACCTTATCCTTGGTTCAGTTCTCACTCTCCTTCTCTTTCTCACCTTGGAATTCATCCTGTGTACCACAAATCGATTCTCTCTAGCTACACTCTCCTCTGCCACCATCTTACAGTCTCTAATCTCTTTCACATTACATTTCCTACATAGGATTTTGTCCACCTGTGTGCACCTTCCTCTGCTCTTATATGTCACCTTGTGTTCCTCCTTCTTTTTAAAATACGTATTCACCACTGTCATTCCATCCTTTTTGCAAAGTCAACCACCACCTGTCCTTCAACATTTCTATCCTTAACACGATACCTGCCCATTATCTCCTCATCACCACTGTTCCTTTCGTCAACATGTCCACTATGATCACCACTCTTTCGTCTTTGGGTATATTCTCCACCATTTCACCTAACTCACTCCAGAAATCTTCTTTCTCCACCATCTCACATCCCACTTGTGGAGCACTGAAAACATTTAACATTATCCCTTCAATTTCCAACTTTATGCTGATCACTTTGTCAGGCATTCTCTGCAACTCCAAAACTCTCCTAACTATACTCTTCCCTTCACAATTACTCCTACCTTGTTTCTCTTCCCGTCCACTCCATGGTAGAACAGTTTGCACCCACCTCTGATGCTTCTGGTCTTGCTGTCTTTCCACTAGGTCTACCTTTCTCTGCACTATCTCTTCCTTTACCAACATTCAAAGTTCTGATGCTGAACTCTACATTCTTTCCCTTCCACCTCTCCCATTGTCATTGAGCCTGCTTTCCCCCTCTTGTTCTTCTTCACCCCAGCAGTAGCATAGTTTCCGCCAATGGACTGCACCATCGGTGCTGGTCGTTGGTATCCTGGGCCTCGACCGATCCAGTATGAACATTCTGTTTTTCATCCACGTTTGATTTGGCATAGGTTTAATGTCGGATGCCCTTCCTGATGTAACCTGCCCCAATTTACCTGGGCTTCTGACAGGCACTACGACAGCACTGGCTTGTCTGACCCCAGTGTCTGGGTTACACATACACTACTTGTGTGGATAGCGCTTTGAGTACTGAGAAAAGCGCTATATAAATGTAATGAATTATTATTATTATTATTACTATTATATATTGTAATACAAGGGTGTCTTCATGACAGCCTTACAACTCCACCTAGTGGCAATGGGTACAAAAATGAAGTCCGTTATTAAGGAAGAATATTCAAAGGCAGGGTGTACCAAAAGTAGAGTGCAATAATTAAAGATTAAAAACAAAACTCGAAACCTGTTTGGGCCTAACTCAACAAGTCTTGAACTTGAGTCTAACTGGTTTAGTGTGCCACCATACTACCATATAAAGCCACAAAACTCCAGGCACCTATAGCTCTTCCTCCAGCCAGATAACTTTTCACTTTACTCTTCTCTTGACTCTTCATACAGATAACCTCTAACGAAAAATTAAGCTATAAACCCTATCCTTACAATACTTCCTCTTAAAGTGGCCTGAATGACATTCTATTTGTCTCAAAGACAGCAGGTAAGACCTCTGTGTAGCAACTTAGGTATTCCCTTGAGCCTCCTGCTGAGTTTAGACAGCAACATCTCCAGACAGGTCCCTAGCTGCATGCACCCTGATGGACAGGGTAATCTCACATATTCCCATTTGACATTCCTTGTTTGGCATCTCTCTTACTCTCTCACTCTCTTTTGCACCTGCTGGGCAGCATGACCTATGTCCCAGTGTGGCCCCTGCGTTTCCACGCTGCCATACACAGTACAGTACCTCCACTTTCTGGCAATATGGGCATCTTTTTACCCTGGAGGCTGTTCAAAGGAATAAGCCAACTAGGCACCAGCTGAATTTAAAATATATACGATTATAGATGTTTTGGAATAAACTTAAATCTGAAAGGATGATTCAAAGAGAGGATCAAATTTTTATGATTCATACTAAGCTATGAAAATAAACTTGTTTAAAACTGTAAAAAGATGCTGATTCTGCTTTACAAATAACTATTCAACTGTGAAATCTGACTTTTACTTACATTTGCCAACATTTTCATTCTTTGTGCTTGTAAATAGTCATCTGTTTTATCTGGTGGGTAAGAAACAGAGACTGTGAAAAATAAACTTACATAAACTACACAATTCTGACTTGGAGATGATTGTATTTTTACGACAAAAACGTTTTTTTAAATATAAAAATGTGTAAACTTTACAACCCTCAATAGTTGTGATATTAGGATTCCTCTTTATATTCTGCCAGAAGTTTATATTTTTATACCCATAAACACTTGCACTGGTTTAGTTCATTTAAGGTAAGTCAAATAAACGTATTTAAAGTTTAAAAACATTTTATTAATTTTTATGTTTCTACATGTTTTATTTGGGTGGGTGATAGAAATAGAGAATGAAAAACAAACCCATTTAAATTTTTAAACGATACACCTACAGTCAAGACATTTCCATACCCTTTAACATTTTTTTCAGTAATTCCAGTTTTTATTGCTTGAAAATGGTGATCTTCCTCTTTCGAGGACAAATTAAACAATTTTAAAAATGAAAAGTATGGTTGAATAGACATATTGTTTAGTTTGAGATTTCAGGTTGCACTGATCTATGCCATCTACTTGTGCCCATTAGCTAAGCATTTTGTTAATTCTTACAGGTTCCTCTTGGATAAATTACTGAATGATACACTTGGGATAACAACATATCAGGATAATACTGTGATCTACAAAAGAGAGGCGTTTACAATTCAGCTTCAAGACTACAGACTATAGGATCAGCAACAACGCCAAATGAAGATAAAGATGATCTGATCATTTAACTGTGCTCTAAACAGTTAAGTGTTCCTTCAGTATCTTCAGCATTTTATTTCACTACCGGAAACCGTCATTTTCTTTAAAGTGTAATGGCATTCTTATATTTTAATGCTTTCAGGAATAGTATTGAATGTGATCAGAATCAGAGCAACACTGCAAACTTTTATCACGTTTTTCCGAAAATTGGACAGTACTGAAATGAATGCAGTCTGGACAGCTGAAGAGCTGAATTTGCTGCGGTTCTATCGAAGATTTTTTTTTCTCGCTCTAACACATCCAGAATGCATTAATACTTTTGAAACACATTCCTACAATGTTCAAGAGAATCTCATTTTCGCAGTGAGTGTGCTATCTATTAATTATTTAATTAGCTACATATTTGCATGTACAGTACTCCTATCCAGATACTTAGTTCGCAGATCTTATGCGAGCCATCTATATTTACAGGAAGATGCCAAAAGGCATACACCGATAACTGTCATCAATATCGATCAATGATTCAAAAAAACAAATAAATTGAATTCATTGGTACACTGGTTTTTAGAGTGATGTCACAGTGGAATATTTTTGGTTCCCAAAAGAATCATATACATAATGGTTCCAGAAAGAACCTTTATTTATTTAGATGTGTATCACGTTCTATGCATAACCATGAATAGATAACAACAGATTTGTTAAATACCACTCCTGATTTTAAAAGGACCCTTGCTATAAGCTAATAACACATGCTAAGTTCAGATTTTCTTGATCTGTTCGTATCTTTAGGTAGACAACATAAAATATTTCTGTTTTGTCCACATATTATGAACCTTTTCAGAGTTAAACGGTTCTTCAACAAGCATCAATGAGAACCCACACAGTATTATTGCCATTTAACAAACGTTATTTTTAATAGTGTGGGACTAACTATGCTGACAGATTTGTTTGTTCAACTATACAACTGTCATCTGCCCATCCAGACGTAGGTACACTAGTCAAATTTAATGGAAATCCTGGAGATCTCACGAAGTTCGGACCTCTTCCACCTCTCCAGAGCTAATTCCTGTGGGACCTTGAACTTAATGTGATGAAGTTGATGGTGAAACGAAGCTTAAGTTTTCCCACTGTGCGAATTCTACGGTTACTTAACGGTAACCTCCTTTAAAAAATGCGGCTTCATTGACAATATATGTCCACCACAAAAAAAAAAAAGTGTGCTTAAGAGGCTGAGTTTGCCAGAGAACATTGTATTTCTCAAATCAGCATTTCACGTTTTTGATCCAATTTGTAAAGATTACCCTTTAATATTTGGCAACATGGTCACACGTGTAAAAGTAAAACAGAAAGAATGTTTGAGAATGTATTGTCAACGTGTATAAAAGGATAAGCAGGGAGATGCGTTCAGACTTTACACTGAGAATAGATAAACGTTTACCAAGTGACGTTGCTTGGAGACCGCTGTCAACACACGTGACGCGAAGTGTCAGGATTCTGCGCTTTAACTCTTCACTACAAAGGAGGGACGCACTGAGCACAATTTGATCAGTTAATTCAGTGTTAGAAATTTTATTTAACATGGGAACCGGTGCTAGCAGCCGAGTGCAAGAGATTCGTCTACAACAGGAAGTCCGTCCACAAGTACCAGATGATTCACCTCTGAGGAGGGCCAGGTGAGTTTTGCTGTCTGGGTGATTTGTAGTTGGTACACGTAGGGTGCTTTGGGTGTAAAAGCATATACGCTGTTCAGACTAAAAGTTTACGCCATTCATAATAAGTACAATTAATTATAAATACCAAACAGAGCGGCATTTCTGTATAAGAATTTTTAGTTATGCGCTTGATAAATGATTTTTTTAAATATTGTTTTGTAAGTGCTAAATATATAATAGTTTGATGTTTTACTTTGAATCCATATATTTGTGTCGCGCTTCAAATTATAGGCGACAGAATGCAAAACTGTCAACCTGTAAACAACAACGCTTTTCAATGAATCGACATTTTGCAACACTGTGTACACCGTTTGGCTTTATGCGTTCTTTATTTGCACTTCTGGGATACGAAGAATCAACCGCCAAGTGTCAAACTAATATTGAACAACAAGGTCGACTTTACCTAAGTACAAACCGTATACCATCTTAGAGGCAAAACGTTTGGGAATTTGAAAACTAGTGGGAAGCAAATGCATTGTGAAAGTCCACACTACAAAAAATGATTACATGTTGCCAAATGAAAGAAAGAAAGAAAGAAAGAAAGAAAGAAAGAAAGAAAGAAAGAAAGAAAGAAAGAAAGAAAGAAAGATTTTCTTATATCGATTTCAGCCCAACATCACAGGATGAAAGAAAATTAGCGACCATATGGATGCTTAGAAACAAAGCCGCACTGCGGAGGAGAGAAACCTTCGGGAATTGCAAAGTAATAAAGCTCGTTCAATGCGTTATCAATCATATACTTGTAAACGACTGATTGTGTGTATAAATAAACAAAAGACTGCATGCAAAACAAATACTGTGGATACTATATAATGAAAAAAACTCCATACCAATATTGCGGCTAAAGCATCTTACAGAAATAATATTTCATATAAATCGATTTTTTGGGGGAAAATAAAAGGAATTGTTTGCAGAGATCCTGCAGGAAGAGCTGATTTTATTCGGTGAATAGATTTAACCACAATTACAAATATCATTATAAATCTGACCACGTAATGCTGCCAAGACATTTTTAACATAATTCCTTTATCCATCCATCCATTTTCCAACCCGCTGAATCCGAACACAGGGTCACGGGGGTCTGCCGGAGCCAATCCCAGCCAACACAGGGCACAAGGCAGGAACCAATCCCGGGCAGGGTGCCAACCCACCGCAGGACACACACAAACACACCCACACACCAAGCTCACACTAGGGCCAATTTAGAATCACCAATCCACCTAACCTGCATGTCTTTGGATTGTGGGAGGAAACCGGAGCGCCCGGAGGAAGCCCACGCAAACACTGGGAGAACATGCAAACTCCACGCAGGGAGAACCCGGGAAGCGAACCCACGTCTCTTAACTGCGAGGCAGCAGCGCTACCACTGCGCCACCATGCCGCCAATTCCTTTATTCACTTTTTTAAATTATAAGATCTTGTTAAAAATGGAAAAAAGGTCTTGTGTGACAGGGTTTGACTTGATTTGAGCCTTCACGTGTATCTACAAAAGTTCAAATTTTAGTAAAGGTGCATACAGTTTTTATATCCACAGTGCTTCTAAAAATCATTTCATTTACAGTAAGAGTACATAATTAACATAATGATACTCTAGATCAGTCATTCTAAAACTATTTTGGACTGATGACCTCTTTATTGTACTCAAATATACAGAGGATCACGTATGGTCAACAGCCACTCATTAATATAAATTCCATGTTACAATTATCACATTGTTTTTTCTTCACATACATAATACTGTAATGACCTGAGGTGAAAAGAAGAAGAGTTGGCACAAAGACTTAAACACTATGTTAGTTGGTGGTTTTTTGGAGAGAATCTCCTTTCAGTTAAGCGCTTATACTGCTCCACGGTTATGCCTGCCTTTGGAAGATACCCAAAGGAAGACAACAAAATCCAGAACAAAAAAGATGTTTGTCAGACTTGTACTGCTCTTCAGTCTCTTTCAGAGTTGCAAGATGATTCTCATACTGCTGCTCTATGAGCTATCCTGCTGACTTGTTTTTGTTGGTTTTACCCATTGGTCTCCTCCTCTCACCTGATTATTTCTGTCACTGTCCCTTTTTTAATCTCTTGCATAACAGGTGCTCAATCTTGCGACCCTGGAAGGAGAGTTTGCATTACAAGACTAGCATTGAAACCTTGCTGGGTTTACATTTCAGAGTTACCAGATTTTAAGCAATGAACCACGATAAACCCTTAAAGGTGGAATTAAGGAACTGTTGTTGCCAGTAGTTGGCTCTTGAGGTGGACGTCAAAGGAGAATTAAAAAAAAAAATTGTCACAATGAAGAAGTTAGGTTGGGATAGGAAAAAGAGAGAGAGAGTTAGAGGGAGAATGTGAGTTTCAAAAAATGTTGAAAGAGAAAAAGAGAAGGAGTACAGTATGTCATACAGGATCAGAACAGGAACAAGTAGTGTAGAAGTAAAAGACATTATTGTCCGCAAGAAAGTCAGGCAGGGCAGAGTCTTAGAGACCAGTGTTCCATGGACCACACGTTGAGAACCACTACTCTAGATGATGAGACTATGTCTGGAAAAAGTATACATAAAATTTAAATAAACACGAATAGTGTTTTTGTGAAATATATTGTCTCTTCAAAATTGTATAAAGTTAGGGTGAGTAAGAGTTTGTCAAATGAGATACAAGTTGTATACAATTGACATCACAATTGGCAGCTACCAATAAAAGTGCAGACAGAACAAAATAGGTCAAGTGCCAGAGATTTTGGGTGTTTTACAGAGGGAAAGACAAATGTACCCAAAGTCAAAATGACTAACGATCAAAGGACTGTTCATCAAGTTCAAGGGAGATCAGTACATGTAAAGTTGCAAACAACACCAACGTCATCACCAGAGCTGTATTTCAAGAGAAGTGCCCAAAAAATGTTTTTTTCCATGTCATTCCTTTATTTCCAACAAAGTTCAGACAAGTTTTAAATACTGTGACTATATTTTAAAATGCGGCCTCTGTGATAATTGCATGTCATATAATACATGCACCATACACCTAGCAACATATGGCATAACAACAACTAAATTATCCAAAATAACAGTTTTGAAGAAGAGCAAATGCACATAATGGTGATGATCATGATGTCATCAAAGGAATAGTAAACATTTAAAAAATAAAAACAGAGCAATATTTGCAAAATCTGGACAACTTGCATATAATATATCCTCATCGTGTAAAGGTGATTATTCCTAAAATCATCATCCAAGCTATCTAAGAGGGGATAACTGTCTCTGAAACAACATCTAAACCTTTAGATGAAAAACAAAGTGACAAAAACAATTGTATGATTGAATAACTGTATAACTGTGAATTTTCTTTGTTTGTTTAATTAGGTTATTTTCATCATGAAATGTTTATGTCATAATATCTTTAAGACATAATCAGTTTACACTCTTTGGACTTTCCATTGAAAAGTAAAATAGAAACCTCAATTAAACAGCCATCATCAAAACTTTTTTTTTTTCATTTTTTTTTTTCAAAATGAGGTTTTGGTACTCATTTTGGGTCAAGCAGGTAGTGTAGTTAGTAACCTTATTTTAAAAACTATGTAACTGCAAGGGGAACTTACAAAAAATACTTGGTCTTATTATGTGAAGTTGTATGTTATATATAAGTACATGTTCTAGAGCTGAAGTGTTTGGTCATTTCTAAACTTACCAGCAATAGCTGAAAGTAAGAAAAATGGGTGCGTCTAAGTTTACAACCAAAAAAATAAATACTTATTTTCCTCTTGGTACCATTCTTAATATATATATATATATATATATATATATATATATATATATATATATATATATACTTCTGTACTATGAAACTGGACAATATAAATAAGAAATTTAAATAGCAGCAGGCATTACTCATACCTTCTTCATAGGACAGCTTGAAAGGATATGTTTTTAACAGGGTGAATTGTAGGTAAATATCTCAGATATTTTTTATGTGTCCTGGGTCATTGTGTTGCAATTCCAAACATTTGCCAATTGATTCAGTCATCTATAAAAAATATTTAATTTGTTTTTAAAAAATGTATTTGCTGTTTATTTTAGACAGCTTACATCTTTCAAAGTTATTGAGGCAGTAAAATACACAATTTAAGAGTATTTATAATTAAACAAATACAGTAAATATAAGGATATGTTTATGGTATGGATGAATGATGGTGCCACTACAAAGACTCATATTAAATAAAGGGAAAGCAGTTTAATAGTTGACACCAGTATAAATTATACAAATAATTTAGTATTACAGCTTGCCTGAAGAAGGGACCTGAGCTACCAAGAAAGTTTGCATTTTGTAATCTGTGCAGTTAGCCAATAAAAGGTGTCATTTTGCTTGACTTCACATTGCACCCTTAATGGCTAGCAAAGTACAACACCCAACTACCACTAATTAAAAAAATAGTATCCTTCAATTTTACATTTATTTAGATAACAGTGACACCTGGTGGTTGTGAAAGTAAAGCCAAAATATATTACATTTTTAACAGATTTATTTATGTTCATAGGGTCATTTTTTTCCCTATGTACTCATCAACATGCAATATGTTATCACTCTTGGGTGCCACTTTGCCTTCAGAATATGACTTTCTTATTTGATAAATTACGTTATCCTTTAGGTATGAAACTTTTTTTAATTCAAATTCAACTGTTTATGGATACATTCATAGGCTTCTTTTACTGCTTTTAAAACTCACCAATTTCTTATTATGTAACACTGAGAAATAGCTTTATTATAGTATAGATACAGTATGTCTCCTACATATTGGCTCTAAAAATGATTACTGTTCATTTAAAAGACTTGATATTTTAATTTTCTTTTGAACTAATTATGACTGATTCAATTTATGGGTATTTTTTTCTTTGTATATTCAGTATTGCTTCTGACAGCTACATATTGGAAACACCAAGAAGAATAAAAGATATGGTAAGATTACGTGTTCATTAACCACGGGCAAAAGCATCGCTTCTTGACATTAATTGTGATATTGTGATTTGTGTGAAAGTGTGTGTGTGTGTGTTTTTATTTATTTTTGAAATAATGTATACAATAATATTTTTTTAACTTTTACTTAACAAAAATACATTACTGAATGCAAATATTGTAAATATAAAATCTGATTTAAAAGTCTGCATATCATTTAGCAAAATAAAATTTGTTATACTAATGTAGATAATTGACTTGGGGAAAAAAGCTACTTTTTTTTGTAAGATATATATTTATTTTGTTCAATATGTTGTGATACTTTTAAAATAAACATAATGTAATATGTGTGGGCACCCTCATAATGTATCTTTATTATAAATCAAGCACTTAGTGAGGGATACATGAAAGAGGAGCACAAAATACAAATAAAGAGAGCTAAAACAAAACAGTTGAGCCCCTGCCCAGACAGCTGAGAATTTCATTCACCTGTCTAGTTCTCATGTGAAGCAAAATTACTCCCCTCTTTAAATCCCATCTCTTACCATTTACCAACCATGGACAGTTTCTCTCACTAGCGCTTTCCACTGTAACTAACCACCCAAATGCAGACTAACTATATTCCTTGTAATTCAAAGTGCTTTAAATCCTTGGCTTGAATTACTTTAATTTATTTCTTGAAACCATTGTTGGGTTCACTACTTTTGCTATATATACTGTACCACAGTCCAGAAGTACCTCTAGCAGCTCCAGGAGTCCATGCACCTCTGAGCCTCCAGTGGCCCTAAAATACACAGGTTTCCCAGTAAGCATGCTAACCTCCATTTCCCTTATAGGGGCATACATTTGCTACTTAATGGTGAGTGCCAGCGTCCTGTCCTGTTTCATCCTTGAATGAGCAAGCTAGTGAACATCTGCTGGCATCTGCCAGCAAGGAGATCTTGCGGTCACTTGCCAGGTCGCCACGACCTCACTTGTCTCTCTCTCTCTCTCTCTCTCTCTCTCTCTCTCTCTCTCTCTCTCTCTCTCTCTCTCTCTCTCTCTCTCCCTCTGTCTATAGAGGGTCAGACATTCTTTACAACAACTGATTTGCCAGACCTCTAGCAGCTCGAGAAAACAGTACATTATTTTCCCCAGAATGTAACTCTCTCTCTCTCTCTCTCACTGTCTCTCACTCTTTCTGTCTTTTGTTCTGGTGAACCTAATAGACATACTATACATTTCCATATATATTAAATTTAGACTTATTTTCTTGCTATATTACTTGAGCATCAGATGAAGATATTTTTCACAGATGACGGTATTTTGTAAATGTTTCTATTTTCAGTCCTCACATATGCCTTTGGTAGCTATATTTTGCTTCATGGTATGTTTTGCTCATCTTGGCTAGATCAGAACAGTTACAGTATAGTTATAAACCAAATGTTTTTTTGATATCTGAACCTGGATTTAGTGAATTTGGGGTTAGATAAGGCAAATAAGGGTGCTCATTTATGAAAATAATGAATTCATAACCATACATTTATGTGAGGGAGCTTTGCATCAGGAAAGGGTGGTTACGTATGTACTGCTAACAAGTGTCCACACCCTCTGGGTAGTTAACTGTACTTTAATTATTCTGTAAATAAAAATGAAATATTACTAGATATATTAGAAAGAAATCTGAATTAACTCCGTATTTTCATGATGCCTATAATTTTTAGTCCCAGCTTTATGACAGCAGTATTGAGCAGTATCTTACATTGCTTGCATGCAAGTTGAATCTTGATTAATCCTTTTTTATCCGAAATAAAATACACTCTGATACACTCTGTTTTGTTTTAGAAGTGAAAGCTGTGATAATTTTCTTTTTTACAGTAACTACCAGAGCATGGAAGGCACTGGTAGTTTAAATAAAGTGGATGCTTGAGTATACACCCCACACCTGTTTGTATGTGTTGCTTGGATTTTTAATAATAATAATAATAATAATAATAATAATAATTTCTTGTTCAAAATGGTAATTTTGGAAGTGACAGAATAGAAAATGCACTAAATCCATGCTAATTTACTCTTCTAATAGCAGTACACAGAAGGTTGATATTACGTTTAAAACATGTAAAATAATGATTTAAAAGATAGAAACACTTCTTGCCAGATCAAGTCCATGGTCAACTGATTTTGTGGTCCTTTTTCTTACACATACTTTTTGCAATATATTTTGCAAGATCTTACTTCTATGTGTATATCTGTTTGATGAATAGGTTACTCAGAAAAGAAAGATTATGCTTTAACTAATGTTAGAAACTGTCAAATGTTTTCTGAATCTGCACATTACATTTCAGTGTCATACACTATTTTTCCTTTATTCTAAGGAAAAACTTTTTGGCATGCATATTAACAAGTGTTCAAAGATAATAAAATCTGGTTATTCCAAAAAATGTATATTTTAGGTTAAGTGGCTTGGTATGAGTGAATGTGGCAGTGTGAGAGCCCTACAGTGAACAGACACGCCATCCAAGTTCATTCCTGCTTTCTACTCAGCACTGTCTGGGTAGGCTGAGGTTCACTGCTATTCTTTAGTAGAAAAACCCATTTCTGAAAAGGAATGGATAAACATAACCAAAGGACTAGATTACCAAACAGTTTAGTGAATGTTTAGAAACTTCAGCTATGTTTTCAGTTATGAGATGAGCTGCTAAAATGCCAGATTGCTTTATTAAATTTTTCTATGTTTTTTAAACATTCAAAAAAAAATTTCTGATTTGCAGGTGAATCATGCAGAGCACAAACAGAGGGCTTACATTAATGAAATAGAAGATCTAAAACGAAAGTTGAGAGAATCAGAAGAGTGCAGAAAACTGCTGGAGCAGCAGGTAAAGGCGTGTCTTTTTGAAACATTCATACAGTATGTAAAAGAAAGAGACTAGGGAGCTTGTTACTTACAGTGATCAGATAATTGGGAGGTGTGCAAGCTATTTTCATAGTCTCTTTAAGCAAGATTATGAACATTGAAGAAGATGAATTAGAAGAGACTCCTGCCAAGGCAGCAAAGGAGGAGGAGGAGTAATGTACAATATTATCAAGCATATATGTGAATTTCCCCTTGGGATTAATAAAGTATCTATCTATCTATCTATCTATCTATCTATCTATCTATCTATCTATCTATCTATCTATCTATCTATCTATCTATCTATCTATCTATCTATCTATCTATCTATCTATCTATCTATCTATCTATCTGAAAGACAGTTGATTAAATATTATTGTGGGAATTTTACTATTGTGTGAAATATAAGGTATTTGCAATGTTTTTTGCACTCAAACCTACTGCTAGAAGACTGCCATTGTACCTTTCATTAAAGAAGGTATTTCATAGACTGGATATTCCCTGAAAGGAATATCATGGAAAAGTGCTATGAATAAAACACTGATAACTGGCAGCTACTGTATGTATCAAATGCTAGCAGGGCTATAATAGGGCTTTTATAAAAATGCTGACTGCAATGGTGGAAGCTGAATAAGCTGACTAATACAGTATGACGAATTTAATTCACAGAGATCTTAAAATTTGCTTATTAGTTTATGACTTACTTTTGATAACCTTTTTTACCTATTCCTTGAAAAGGTGGTCCACAATGCCAGAGGACACAGGGAAGTATATATTTACAAACAATGGCTAGCCTACATCAATGATTTGATATGCAAATTTCAGAGGCAGTTAAAAGAGGTGTACTTAAAATTGGATGCAGTTTCAGAACGGATGGGTCTAAAAGTTCATGAAATTAAAACCAAATACATGGTGATAATGAGAAGTAATGCAGAATGCGGACAAGGTTAGCACTTATAGCTCACCAGGTACAAGTGTGGAAGGTGGATAACTTTAAATGCTTTAGAATCACAGTAACTTATACAAATTAAAATCACTGCAGGTATCTGATTCTATTTTGGCCTAAAAAGCCGACATTCATGAGAACTATCCAGGAAATTTAAAATATAATTCATAAGACTCTTATTAAACCAGTAGTGAAGTGCATGTTGGAGACTTGAACCTAACAACGCTGCTGAAAAGATATTGATGGCCTGTAAGCAAAAGATATTTAGGAATATTTTTATGCTGCTGAGAGAGGAAGAGGTGGAGAGTGAGGATCAACAGAGAAAGGGATATCATGATAGATATAAAGAAAGTAAGAATCAGATGGCTAGAGCACTTGAAATGCAGGTAAGGTAACAGGGCAGTAAAGAAATGTTATTGGTAACTCCCTAGTAGGAAGAGACAAAAAATACATCCAAGGAAAAGATGAGCTGATCATATGCAAAACTATCTGAGAAAAATGGTAGTCAGTAATTACAAGGATAGATAGATAGATAGATAGATAGATAGATAGATAGATAGATAGATAGATAGATAGATAGATAGATAGATAGATAGATAGATAGATAGATAGATAGATAGATAGATAGATAGATAGATAGATAGATAGATAGATAGATAGATAGATAGATAGATAGATAGATAGTGATTATTTAAGTCCTTCAATCTTTTCTTTTTTTCTTTTAGCTCATACCCTGCAGACCTGCAAATAGTCTGGTCTATGTAGTAGTATGCTTGGGTAGCAGCAGCCTTGTTACAACTCATTGCACACAACTTAATAAACAGATAAGCAAGGTTTATTAGGGAGTCAGTCCAGACTTTCCAGAGTACTTAGGACAAGCATGATGATTAGCCTCTTTGCTGGACTCTCTCCAGGACTGTTATATGTTAACACAAAAATATATGAATGTTGGTTACTTCAAGGTATTGATGTAAATTAGAGGTGCAAATACAGTAAACAACTAATCTAAGAGACCCACCTCCTACAATACAGAAAGGTAAGGTAAATAAAGTAGGAGCCTTATCTAATTATTTATAATAAATTACTGGCATTGCCAAAGTTATTTAGCAATCTCTTCCTATTCCTCCAATGCAAAAAAACAAGATGGTGTTTATATGACTCTATACATATACAGTGGACAATGCAGGAGAGAAGTCAGGACAAGTGATAAAACTGATGAAACAACAAATGATTTCTTCTATTACATTGTGTTTATTCTGCATTGCAGGATTCTGTTGTTTGTCAAATGGCTAGAAGCACATTTATTGCAGAGACGATGAGCAGAATACATTAAGGATCATTTGAAGTCTTTTTGAACAATTTCTGCATATGCAATAGTTGTTTTACAAATAAATCAGTGACTCAATGTACACTACTGCTTAAATTTGTTTTCTAGGGTATTTAATCATTTAGTCTAATTTGTGTGTTAACTCAAGGTAAAGTTTAATGCCAGATTTAGATATCTATCTATCTATCTATCTATCTATCTATCTATCTATCTATCTATCTATCTATCTATCTATCTATCTATCTATCTATCTATCTATCTATCTATCTAAATCTGGCATTAAACTTTACCTTGAGTTAACACACAAATTAGACTAAATGATTAAATACCCTAGAAAACAAATATATAAATTTTTGTAAAATATAGCAATTAATCTAAGGTATTCAGGTTCTTTTGTTAAAAGCAATCTTGATTGAAAAATATTAACAGTAGTCAGCCACAAACGTTTTGCATAAATTTAAGAAAGTATTATTTTAAACCAACAAATACACATAAGTGAAATGAGTTTCCTGGTGCTGCATACCTGGGTACCTTCAAATATCAATTTGAAATCATTTTAGGCATATTAAGTAAGTCACAATCAATGAGCTATGTAAGGCTGAATGAATTGTGAAAACATTTCTTATAATCTTAATTAAAAAATAAAGCAAAAAACACCTCAGTATACAGTAGAAAGACTTCTATGACTACATTTAAATATCCAGTAATATTCATGATATATTTCATTCATTCATTCATACGTTTGTTCATTTTTAACTGTACATAAACCATTTAAATATGTAATATTGTATTTTATATTTTTTTCTTGTGTAGTTAGCAGAAGCTGAAATCGCAGCTATGGACATTTCAGATCAGAAAACAATGCTGGAGGACCAAATTAATATTTTCAAAATGAAAAATCCACCAATTATTTCTTTTGAAGAGACCATTAATGCCAAAGATTTGGTATGTACTAACTTGGTTTTGATGGTTCTTTGTTTCATTGGAAATTTAATTGAATATTTTTTCTGACAGTCTGAAACTCTGTTTTGTTAATTTCCATTACATGCTAACTTCTCCTGGTAACTAAACATACTATGATCTTTAGAACCTCAATATAGTGAGTTTATTAATGTTCACATATCTTTGTATTTATGGAGTCACGACTACTAATCTTTTGTTAACTCTGAGGACCTGTGTGACCACCATGGTTTTCTTAAAATTACAGATGTTGCAATTTTTACTTTTTTTTTCCTTGTCTCTGAATTATCGCAGAAGCAGACATGTACTACAAAGAAAACAAAAAAAAGATGCTTGAAACTGTCTGCTAGTTAATCTAAGGATGACATGACTTAATTTGTACCAGAATATTTTAGATTAGAAAATGAGATCATATATAACATTTAAGTTTGTGCTTTGTTCTGTGATAACAGTTTACTTATGAGTCTTATTTTTTATGCCTAGGACTTTTAACAAATTTAACTAGTTTGGGACTTTACATAATACTTAATTCAGAGGTGTGTTTCTGGAGTATGCCATTTATCAAAATCTGATTGGCGAAAATTAAATATATTGAAATTAGTTATGTAAATGAACCCAAGTGATAAAACAAAGCTGTCTGTTAGATTTCTTTTGTCTGTTATGATGCTTTGAAGAAGGTACATGGGGGCTCCACCTATAGGTGCAAATAAAGAATGGCCATGTTTGAATTTCATCTATAATTAAAGCTCAAGACTCTTCTTCATTTAGCATTTTCTGCAACAGTCCCTACATGCATTTTTAATCCATAAATGTGTGTTTGTAATATAAAATATTACACAATAATTGCTTCAAATGACAGTTATAAGGTTACAAAGACAGCATTATGGTTTATAAGTATGATTCTTTCAGGTTAATTATGAAGTACATTTGTAGACACAGGTGGAAACTATAGAGGTATTCAAAAGTGATAACAAGATGTATTTCACACTGAGAGTAGTTAGAATATGAATTGAGGCAACTTACCCAGTAGCTAACCACTTATACTTGATGTTACCCCTCATCTGCAGAATTTCTGTTGATCTGTGGCTCATATCCGAAGTGGTTCTAACATTCTGCTGTTGATAATATTAAACTAGTATTGCTGGTCAGATGTGGGGTTATTTACAGCACGAAAACATAATCCATAGCAAATCTTAAAAGCCTAAACTTAGTTCATTTATTTATATCCGATGTCTTTGTCTATTGTTTAATTAAAGTTTGTCATTGTTGTGTCAGCTATTTCTAGTCCTGTTTGATCTAAATGAAGCTAGAGTGAGAGACTTTTGACCTTTACATAGTCACTGCATGTGCTTAACAAATTGTATACATTTCAGTTTTGTTTTCTAAAATAAAATTTTGAAATGATTAATATTTTCTCAAAAATAAAGCTTATTCATAGGTTAGAGGAGGACGTTAAGGAACTTCAAAAGCATATTTCTACCTTGGTAAGTAATTTATAATATGGGTATGTACAAAAGATTAGAGTTTAAATCAAATAACTATTAAACAAATATAAAAGAAATACTAATATTAGATTTAACATTTACAAAGCATACATAGCTATTGGATAGCAGCTGTGTCATGGATACATTATCCTAGGTTCTAATCATACACCCAGCCTTTATCAGTGTGAGGTTTGCATGTTCTACATGTGTCTGCATGGTTTTTCCTTGCCATCCCCAAGATGTGTGTATGATGGTAACTGGTTGCACGTGGGTGCATTTGTGTGTGTGTGTGTGAGTGAGCCCTGAAATGTATTGCCCTACCTTACACCTGATACTGCTGGTGTAGACTCCAGCTCCCTGTGACTCTGAACTGTATTATACTGATTAGGCTGCTTTGAGAATGTTATGTTATGAACAGCTATTGATATCTGTAAAGAGAAATGTTACTGTATTATAATAGAAATGTAATGTAATATTTGGTTTTAGTCCTGTACCCATCATTCTGTTTTGTTTTATTCTCATTATTATTTATATTTAAGACCTATAAAATATGTTCCATATTTTAAATAATCAATTTAGCATAACATTTCCAAAAAAACACAGTAAAATTCTCTTTTAGATTTATTTAGATAGGTATAATTTACTCACTACTTTGCAGACACTGAATTTACTGTAGGTTTTGTAGAGAAATGCATAGGAAACTAATTTGACTGGTTTAGTACTATCTAAATTTCTATGGCTGTGTACATTTGCATTTATACAGTGTGGTCCAGATCTAATTATGCAGCTGTTCGACTGACAACCATCTCCCTGCCATTTTGGAATGCAGGGCAGGTGCTGCCATCTATCAGCAACAAAAAGAATTTTAAGTGAAATCTCAATGCGCAGGGCAAGTGGTGTGAATTCTCTATGTAATAAACTTAAGAAGTTATAGTGTAATGAAAATTGCATAATTAGATCTTGACCACCCTTTATTTATAAGTGTGGTACAGGAAATCTAGTAGAATTGCTGAAATTCATAAACTGATGTATAGTTGCTAAAATACTGCTTTTTAAATACTGAGGTAACACTGAATGACAATGACATTCCTTTGATTGTATTAATACAAATCTGAAAAACTGAACATGTACCTTGCTAAATAAAATGTTGTTATATCTGAGTCTTATGCATGTTTTTGTTTTGTATTTTAAGAAACAACGGCATAAACGAAAAACAAAAAAACTACAAGCAGAACTCGTCAGTGCACAGCAAGAGGCAGCAATTGCAGTCTTTGAAATGAAGGAAAAGATGCAAAGAATGCAAGAAGAGAGGATCGGCACAGGAGGTCACTGTTGTCTTACTTATTTTTTTACTGTTATTTGGTTGTTTGGAGTTGATTTGATTTATTCATTGCCGCATCTGTTGTTCAAGCTGGTGTAATGATTAGATGAGACTGCATAATTATAAATCTGATAATGTGTACTTTGAAAGTATTAGTTTTTCATTGTGATTTAATTTCTTTCTCTAGATATTAATATAGAATATTGGTTTATGATTAACCTACATACCAATATAGGCTATTTTAATTTAATTTTTGTATTAAAAAGCAAGCCCTAGATTTCATTATTATATTTGTAAACATTTAAAGTGAACCTCTTTCCACATTTCCAAAGACTTGCATGTTAGGTGTAATAGCAGTTCTACATTGACCCTGTGTGAATGTTGGTATGTATGCAAAAGGACCCTGCTATGGACTGGTGGCCTTTTCAATGCAGTTTCTTGCTTTGTGCCCAATACTGTCAGGACAGCCTCTAGTTACCCACATCCACAAACTGGATTATGTGGTTCTGAGAATGTAGAATTGTTGTTTTAATTAGTAATAGCATAGTGATTAGTGCTGCTTCCTCACAACCTCAGAATCCCCTGCCTGCTTTCTGTCTGTTTGAAATTTGCAATTTTCATGTTGTTTGTATGGGTTTTTCTATAGGTGGTCTGCTTTTCTTCCTTTATTCTAATGATGTACTAATAGATGGAATGTGTGTATGTGCAAGAGTGTCATGTCAGTGAGTAGAAATTTAAATTTGATTCCTGCCTTGCACCTAATGCTTGCAGCACTGAGATGTTCTCCCTATTACCCTAAAACTGATTAAGTAGGTATAGAAAAGAGACAAAGGGATGTATTATTTCACTACAATCTCAGATGCCATAAGACTTCATAAATTAAATGTTATCTGGCAAGAGGTTACAGAGCCAGTAGTAGTACATCAATATCACAGTACAATTGGAGTTCTTTTCTTTAATCTAGACTGGGTGCACAGGGGCTTCAATGATGAACTGTGATGAATGTCCTAAAAAGGACCAAAGAGTTCTTTTCACGGTTAATGACAGAGTTACTGCCTCTGCATGGCATTGTATGGCCAGCTTTTGCTACTTTTGTGATTTTACTCAATTACCTTAATTACTTGACCCAAATACTCGATGCTGCTTTGGTTTCCATCTAAGTAATCCCAATTGATGACTCATGGATGATACATGCTTTATTTACCACTATTGGAACTGTAAAGATCTGAACCTACTTACTTTCTAGTAAAGGGACTCTGTGGTTCTGAATTCCTCTCATCAGCTTGGAAGGGTGAAAGTCAGCCACAATGCACATTTGCATCTTATAGAAAGTCCTTCAGTTCTTCTAAAGGAGCTGTTTGAAAGTGCTATTCTAAGGACTTCAGTGCACTGATTGTCTAGTTTTAATATATTTTTAGTTTCAGTTTATATTTCATTTTACATGATATATTTTAATTTTAGCTTTTCACCCTTTTCTAGTTTTGGTTTATTTTTTTAATCTGTGTTTTTTAGTTATTTTTTAGTTTTAGGGTTTAATTATTTAATTTTCTTTTTTTTTTAGTTTTAGTATTGGTTTAGTTTTATACACCAAAAATTGAACTTAACAAAAAAATCTGAGCTGACAGATTCTACACAAACACCATTTTGCAAGTTTTAAAGTTTTCTTTGTAGCTGGTAAATTGTATTTATCATGCATACTGGTCAACTTAATCCATGTATCCATCATTCATCCATTTTAAACCCACTTATGTGACTGTCCAAAACAATATATCCTTTGATAGAGTTCTTAGATTAATAGGGTCATTATTGTCACATGTACAGAGTACAGTGAAATTCTTACTTGTACGTGCTGATCTACATGTAACTGATCAGTTCTCTACAGTGCCATGCTTTCCTCAAAATTTCTGTCCTCCTTACTTTGAAACTTCTGTTTTCATCATGCAAAATAGCTACTTTTACTTGAAGTTAGAATTACTACAGATTCCACTTTTATGATAGTGCTGCACCTGTAACTGATAAGTAAGGAACCATAAATCCAAGTCATAAGCTGAATTATAGATGAATTAAAAATGACTTCCCAACTCTACAAAAAACAGGATATTTATTTTATTCCTTGAATAAAGCATGTTTTCTCCAAGCTATTGATACAGACTTTGTCTCTAGAATGAAGCAGTGGCAAAACACAGGATCACAGTAAGGAGTATAAGGCAAGCAATACTCGATGAGGTGCTATTTCATCACTGGACATACACAGACACACCTACTGATAATCTGGCAAATTTACAATCATTAATGAACCTAATATGCACTCTTTTTTGGGTTGTGGAGGAGGACCCACAGAAAACTCCAAACAGACCCAGAAATCATTGTCTGGTATTATAAGTGTAATGTGTGTGATATGTACTGCGGAGACCATCATCTTCTTTCCCTTCCGTCATGGACAGGTTTACAAAACACTGCAACTATAAGGCCTCCAGCTTTGTGAGTGATCCCTCCCACTAATTCTACAACCTGTTTTCCCTGCTTCCATCAGGCAGAAGGTGTTGGAGTTTGTAGACCAGCACTGCCAGACTGAACAGTATCATCTCCCCACAGGCAGTCAGGCTCCTCAACACAATGTTACCTCTTGTCCCTTATTATTGTCACATATCTAATGACTGTTCTTTTCTGATTTCCTTTGCCTTCCTTGTTCATTGTACATCTCATGTCATCATGGATTGCTGTTTGTCAATATGATTCTGATTTGTACAGATGTGATTCCTTGTTCTGCATTCCCTTATGTAAAATCACCGACCCCTCTGTACTGTTATATTATCTAAATATTACAAAGGGGCCCTGGGAAATGAAGTTTCATACCACTGTATAATGTACCAAGGTATGTGTAGAGAGGATATGTCAAAAAAGCGCCCTGGACTCAGCTCGAAGAGCATTCAAACTGCACACAGATGGTCAGCTTTAGACTTCATTTATTTCCTATTCACATTTCCTGCTGAAAATTTTACTGTACTGTGTACAATTGACAGTATTGAACCTACGAACCTGTGAAGTTAAAAGAAAAAAACACACACATGCGTGATCTTTCTCATAGCTCTCTACACCATCTTGTGGATAGAAAAGATATTACAGGACAAGCTGAGTGAAGGAAAAAGGGATGTGAAAGCTGTCTTCAGCAAATTTTCAAGTTCCAGATGCTGAACATTCCAATGTTCACGTTTGAACAAAAAGTAAAATAGAAATTCTGCTGCATATGTTTTTAATAACAGACAGCAAAAAATAAAGATATCTATTGACATGATAATGACATTTGCAACAGAATGCTACCTCAAAAGCTAAAGTGAAACTCTTCTTTATTTTGGGTGACCTATTCCCAAATTTGCATTCTGATATAGTGCCTCACAGACTGATAGGTTCATTTATTTGAATAATGGCCCAGAATGAGTGCATAAGTGATTTTCTGAGTGTGTGTAGGGTAGGGTCTGGTTCTGTGTGACCCTGAACTAGAATAAGTAGGATCAGAGAATAAATAGATCTAGTTACTGATCCTACTTATGCAGGTCTGCGCCTTTGTGAGTTGTAATGTTACGTCACAGTGGCCAGAGCATTCAACCATCCAATGAGGTGCCCAGTTCAATACTGAACTCTGACTCACTATGTGATTGAGCAAGTCACGTGACCTGCTTGTAGTTCAGCTGTAAGCTGTAAGACTCCCAGGCATCTGAACATAAGAAGGGTGTTCCATACTTCAAACTAGAAACTTTGTTAAACAGAACCTGTCCAATTTTCTCACCTCCGTCTATGCTGGAAAAAAATATTGATCAGTTTTGAGGACTCGGGCAGCATTTCTGCAATATATACAGTGCATCCGGAAAGTATTCACAGCACATCACTTTTTCCACATTTTGTTATGTTACAGCCTTATCCCAAAATGGATTAAATGCATTTGTTTCCTCAGAATTCTACACACAACACCCCATAAAGACAATGTGAAAAAAGTTTACTTGAGGTTTTTGCAAATTTATTAAAAATAAAAAAAACTGAGAAATCACATGTACATAAATATTCACAGTCTTTGCTCAATACTTTGTCGATGCACCTTTGGAAGCAATTACAGCCTCAAGTCTTTTTGAATATGATGCCACAAGCTTGGCACACCTATCCTTGGCCAGTTTTGCCCATTCCTCTTTGCAGCACCTCTCTAGCTCCATCAGGTTGGATGGGAAGCGTCGGCGCACAGCCATTTTAAGATCTCTCCAGAGATGTTCAATCGGATTCAAGTCTGGGCTCTGGCTGGGCCACTCAAGGACATTCACAGAGTTGTCCTGAAGCCACTCCTTTGATATTTTGGCTGTGTGCTTAGGGTCGTTGTCCTGCTGAAAGATGAACCGTCACCCCAGTCTGAGGTCAAGAGCGCTCTGGAGCAGATTTTCATCCAGGATGTCTCTGTACATTGCTGCAGTCATCTTTCCCTATATCCTGACTAGTCTCCCAGTCCCTGCCGCTGAAAAACATCCCCACAGCATGATGCTGCCACCACCATGTTTCACTGTAGGGATGGCATTGGCATGGTGATGAGCGGTGCCTGGTTTCCTCCAAACGTGACACCTGGCATTCACACCAAAGAGTTCAATCTTTGTCTCATCAGACCAGAGAATTTTTTTCTCATGGTCTGAGAGTCCTTCAGGTGCCTTTTGGCAACCTCCAGGCGGGCTGCCATGTGCCTTTTACTAAGGAGTGGCTTCCGTCTGGCCACTCTACCATACAGGCCTGATTGGTGGATTGCTGCAGAGATGGTTGTCTTTCTGGAAGGTTCTCCTCTCTCCACAGAGGACCTCTGGAGCTCTGACAGAGTGACCATCAGGTTCTTGGTCCCCTCCCTGACTAAGGCCCTTCTCCCCCGATTGCTCAGTTGAAATGGCCGGTCAGCTCTAGGAAGAGTCCTGGTGGTTTCGAACTTCTTCCACTTATGGATGATGGAGACCACTGTGCTCATTGGGACCTTCAAAGCTGCAAAAAATTTTCTGTAACCTTCCCCAGATTTGTGCCTTGAGACAATCCTGTCTTGGAGGTCTACAGACAATTCCTTTGACTTCATGCTTGGTTTGTGCTATGACATGAACTGTCAACTGTGGGCCCTTATATAGACAGGTGTGTGCCTTTCCAAATCATGTCCAATCAAGTGAATTTACCACAGGAGGACTCCAATTAAGCTGCAGAAACATCTCAAGGATGATCAGGGGAAACAGGATACACCTGAGCTCAATTTTGAGCTTCATGACAAAGGCTGTGAATACTTATGTACATGTGCTTTCTCAATTTTTTTATTTTTAATAAATTTGCAAAAATCTCAAGTAAACTTTTTTCATGTTGTCATTATGGAGTTTTGTGTGTAGAATTCTGAGGAAAAAATGAATTTAATCCATTTTGGAATAAGGTTGTAACATAACAAAATGTGGAAAAAGTGATGCGCTGTGAATACTTTCCGGATGCATTGTAAAACCATTTCACAGTCCCTCCCTTTCAAAGATCCAAGAGTTCAGTGGGAAAAAAATCTCTCACTCAGCATCTCAGAAAAGGAGTGGAAGGTAGCAATGCAGAGAATTCACTTGAGCTCCATATGTGCAAAGCATATAATTATTCAACTCAAAATTATATATCGAGCACATCTATCTTGTTTAAAATTGTCCAAAATGTTTCCAGGGCAAGATCCAACCTGAGAACGCTGCAATCAAGTTCCAGCATGTTTTGGGCCTGCACCAAATTAACATCATTCTGGACCAAAATTTTTAAATGCCGTTCAGACAGCCTTGGTGTCACAATCACTCCTAATCCACTGACAGCTGTGTTTGGTGTTCTTCCAAATGGGCATAAAGTTGAGAAGGACAAACAAACTGTAATTGCCTTTACTGCACTACTGGCACGTACAGTTATCTTGCTCAACTGGAAGAATCCTAACTCTCCTCTTTTAAGTCAGTGGGTATCTCATATTGTATACTATTTGAAATTGGAAAAAATCAAATTCTCACATAGAGGATCTGTGCAGAACTTTTTCAAAACCTGGCAGGATCTAATCAATAACACATTTAGAATAAGCTTTTAAAGCACTGAGGAAGTAGATTCTCTCCCCATTTCTTTTTCTTCTCCATTTATCTTTATTCACTTAATAATTCTAAGTTTTACTCTGCTGGCTATGCTCTCTTTCTCAGGGGTGGAGTTTGATTTGTTTTCAGTCCTATTTGTGTAAAAATTATCTATTTGTATGGAATGTTGTGTGATTACAATAAAATCAATAAAATTTGCAAGACCTCATTCTGTTTTCAAGAATAAATTGTTAATTAAAAAATAAAAACTTGAATTATAATGTATTCAGCTAATTTACTACAATATGTAGTTGTCTCTATTGTTTTCTTATTAAAAGAAAGATATTTATTCATGTTGTTGTTGTCCTTTTCTGCAGGCAATATAAGCTCATCTCATTCACAGAATGAAGGCAGTTCAGATGAAAGTCGAAATTCCCTCATTGTGGAATTATCCAAGCAGGTGTCTCATCAGGAAGAGAAAATCAGTCACTTAGAAGAGGCAATACAGCAAAAGGACATGAAGCTGATGTTGCTGCAGAAGGAATATGATTGTATTGTATCTGAGCAGAATTATAAAACCAATGCAACGGTGTCCTCTCGAGCGGGCAACAGTAAGCTTCACACATCACATGCTGGCACAAAAACTGTGAAAGAGAATAACTACACAAAGATGAACAATAATGAGGTAGTGGGACAAGATAATCATTGGTCAAGACCAGAGCTCACTGATAATCCAACTTGGGAGAACAGTGGTGTCTTGGATGTATCACAAAATAATGGTCAAAGATCAATGTCAGCTAGTTCTGTTGAAAGTGGGGTATCTATGGAACTGCATGAGGAAGACTGTTAACAATTTTGAGCTAAGGGATATATTTTAAGTATTAAAGACAAACCATACATATCTACAAAACCTGGGAAATGTTTCCAGTATGCTATACTGTATCTGGTATTCTAATAAAAACAGACTTTATTTCTTCGAACTGAAATGTTATTATAATGTGTGCATTCTTCTTGTCTGCACAGCTTTACTTTGTAACAGTTTTGCAATTTAATAGTTTGAAAGTACTTATGGACTTATTATTTATAATTTTCTATTTTCCAGTAGTATGTGTTTTCCTTTTGGGCAAAAACTTAACCAAGCAAGAAAAATTGGAATGAGCTGGAAAGAAAGCCCAGCAATCCTCTAGGACAGTATGAAAATTATGAACTGGCAGTAGAAAAGTAACCTGCTGTGCTGGCTACAACTAAAAGTCTAAGTACTTTTTATTGGGCCTTGGAAGAGCAACAGGTGGTGGCATCATGGTGACCATTAAAATATGAGAACAGGGAGGACCAGTATTTTCCTGCCCATCTACTAGATGACAGTTTTGGGGTTGTCCTTGCATAAGACTGGATGTGGAGGCAACCTAAGAAACTAGATTCTTACAGAATAACTGAATTCTCATAGTTGCATAAACACGTGAAGCCACACATGAAAAATTTAGTCTTGTGTCCATTACCAAGAGCTGGGTAGCTCTTGACCATAGAAGTTATCCTGAGGCTTGGCCAAAAATTACATTTGCCAGAGTTTTCAAGTTTCCGCACTGCAAATAGCCCACTTGAGTCTAACGTCAGGAGAAGAGTTAAGGCAAGGACTCACTGGTTGCAGGAAGAAACACCAGGGACAAGTTGGGACATTTGAGTAAGACGAAAAGTGACATTAATGAAATGCTTTTTACATCCTTAGAGAAGTGGGCAAGCTACTCCACTGGTAGAAAAAGATTCATGACCCATATAATGAAGGTTCAGAAAGGGATTAAGGTTTTGTCTTCCTTTAATGTCTCTTTTTATTTTCTGTTCTGCCATGTGTATCTCAGTGGATGTTTTTCCAATAAAAACACTTTGATACATTCATTAATACTCTTTGTCATTTCTTCTGTTTGCAGAATGAGTGTTCAATCAATGAGTGTTGACAATGAGTGCTCAATCCTTTGTCACTGTCTTTAAAATTAATTATAGTAATACAGAGATAAAAATAGTGCAGTAAATATTAGTAAGTAGTATACAATATCATATTATAAAAATAATAACATAATTTAAAGAGAAAAATGGGCAGATGTTATCCCTAGATGATGATAACAAGTTTAATGAGAAGACTTCATTCTGCCTAACTTAGCATGTTCATTCTTATTCACCTAATATTTCCATAATTTCATTAAGATATGGTAAGCTCCGAGGGTCTTTTGTTAATTAAACTACTTGATAATCTATTCCATGTATCTGCAGTTTTCTCTGTGAAGAAAATCTGCTAACATCTGTGCAAAATTTAATCAACTTACATCCTATATTCTTTTTGAATAACTAATTATAAAGTCAAAGATGGTGTCTACTACTTCAATATTTTTAACACTTCTACATTATTCTATATAATATTTCACATCTAAATTTATATTTGCTTTAATCAAAACAAAATGTAAAAAACAAAATGCTCAGCTGGTAAGATGCTGTCATAGGCAAATCACGACAAGTATGGCATGGAGTAGGTCTAAGTCACGCAACAGATCTCCTCGATAAAGAAAGAAGTGTACAGGGACACAAGGATGATTTTTAGTTTAATTGTGATACCTCTATGGTGAGGCATCAGGGAGGCATTGGTATCAGATACCCGAACCACCTCAGTTGGCTCCTGTCGATGAGGATTTTCAGTGGCTCTACTCCGAGTCTCTCCTGGATGTCACTGCTTCTCCTCCTATCTCTAAGGGAGAGCCCATAAACCCCGCAGGGAATGCTCATTTCGGCCACTTGTACCTGCAATTTCATTCTTTCATTACCCAAAGCTCATGACTATGGGTGAGTGTAGGGACATAGATCAACTCGTAAATCAAGAGCTTTGCCTTCTGACTCACCTCCTTCTTCACCCTTACAGATTACTATATAACATTTTAAAAGCTTAAATCTTTTTTAAATCGTCATTATGATAATGCTACTTGAAAATCTTTTAGAGAGTTGGAACTACTCGTGTTAATTTTGATTTTGACTTTGGTTTACATGTTGGGCTTTAGTGTTTGGTTGATTTTGGCTTTTTGGCTTTTGAACAATGCTTTGTTTTTAACCTTGCTTTATTGCTCATCTGCTGGTTAATATTTATCACTGTCTTTTCCTTCTATGGCCAGGTTGGGCAAGCTGCAGCCCAAGCCTCTCATAAATATATCTAATATTAAAGCCTATTTCAGGTGTTCTTAACAAAAACAGTCAGCAGATGCAAGTGTGATAATTTGCCATACACTGTTATCCAAAAAATAATTCATTAAACCAAGCTTCCACCATATGAATGGGGCAGTCTAAAGTGTGGATAACTTTAGCTGCCTGCTTGCCTTTGTCATATGGAGGAGCTTTTAAAAAATATGAGTAAATAGGTATATCAGTCATGAGCATAGAACATCCATCCATCCATCCATTATCCAACCCGCTGAATCCAAACAGGGTCACGGGGGTCTGCTGGAGCCAATCCCAGCCAACACAGGGCACAAGGCAGGGAACCAATCCCGGGCAGGGTGCCAACCCACCGCAGAGCATAGAACATGCCAGTAATAATAATAAAGGGCCAGTAGACATAAACACTAAAGAATCTGCTGATGTTTCTTGCCTTTTCTAGCCTGGGTGAGATACTCTGCTTTGACAATGGTAATGTTTTCCCATAAATCTGTCGTGTGTTACTTTAGGACTTTAACCAGAATAAAAAGTCAAGCCACATGCCAGATCACTTTAATTATTTTTTCTTTCATTGCCAGTTTGCATGTCAGCTACAGGTAACGAGAAAATAATTAGAGAGCATGTGACTCTGAATCCAACAGCAACAAAGAAACAAAATCACATGACTATAGTGTTAAGTGTGTTCTTATTGTCCTCACCTTGAAAATGATTTTAACTATGTCTATTTTTTGTTGTCATCTGTGAAAGGGTTAAAATTCTTTAGTGTAGATTTAAGGCCTCACTTAACATGCCCTTAGTCAGGCTGTGATACTAATGAACATTGGTTAACATGTTTGTGTGTTTTAAATTTTATTGTATTGTATTACTTAAACTTGTATGGGGTGTTAATGTGGAATATAGGGTAATTGCTTTTTGGTAGGTTGTCAGCAGCATGTATGCTGGTGATTAGTAACACTCTGAGGGATGAAGGAGGTTATGCAACCATTAGTTGGAGTGCAAAAGCAAATGTTGGTGTGGTGCTATGACCATAGAATCATCATTAAACCTCATATATTCTGCCTTCCTTTTATTCACCCTTAACCCTTTTTTTCTAGTGCCCTTCTCCATTCTTCCAACTTACATTCTACTTCTTCTTTTTTGGGGATACCCAACACAAAGCATGGGGGGATTGATCTTTTACCCCATGACTTAACCATATCTAGATTAAAGAAGGAAGGACTTAAAGAAGATCCCTGGTGCGGACCTACTCACACTGGGATCTTGTCTGTTACTCTAACACTGCTTTAACCCTAGTCCTCACTCCCTTATGCATATCCTGGACAATCCTCACATACTTCTCAGTAACATTGAAACAGAAATGAAATGTCATACTGCGTTAATAAGGTAAATATCCAAATGGCAACTGCTTAGGAGATACTTTAAATATTCCCGCTGACAGATGTCAGATGATACACATTTAGAATAAGTCAAGCTGAATGAGATTGCAATATATGCTGGGAAAGTTGTAATGACAAGCACGATTTCAGTGTTTTACATAATATGTTCTGAGTCCAAGGGATCTAACCTTGAGTTGAGTGTGGGATGAGTATGCTGAGTGATAATGATGTCCTGTAACATTTCCTGCAATTTATTTTTATTTTTTGTTGACACTTTCAATGTATTTTGAGAAACTGCAAAATATCAGCGCACGTTTCTAACTGTGATAAAAACCCATTTCTAAGTAAACCAGGGGGTCTGTGTTTATGTGCTCATGTAATATGCATAGAAATACATGCATATTGTAAATAAATTAGAGGATACAGGTAAAGGGTTGAGGTTCCAGGGAGACCCCATTTAATGTCCACAATAAACAAAAAAGGAAAAATAGATTAACTGTCTGGAAATAGAGGGTTTGTAGTGCCCCCTTATGTCAAAAATGAGCTCCAGATTACAAACAATGTTCCTGCTTCAGAAGCATCTCAGAGAATGAAAGTTTATGTTTTATTACGGTCTTGTTTTCCCATGCTTACACAAAACTTTCAGTTGTGACTGGATGTGGCACTGCTCTAGTGCTAGGCTGCTCTCCTGCATATGGAAACATTATCTCAGACAAAGGGGCACTGAAATCATCAGATGGATAGATTCTCTCATCAGATCGGAAGGCCACCACAGACTTCACTATAGGAAACCCAGGAGTGTGAAGGCAGAGGTCTGTGACTGTATTTTTGACTTTCTATTGTACAATTTTAATCTCCACCATTGTCAACTGGCCATAGTTCATCAATTAATTAATGGACATTAATTAATGGATATTGTTAATGGATATTGTTGCTTTCGCGGCACGGTGGCGCAGTGGTAGCGCTGCTGCCTCGCAGTTAGGAGACCTGGGTTCGCTTCCCGGGTCCTCCCTGCGTAGAGTTTGCATGTTCTCCCCGTGTCTGTGTGGGTTTCCTCCCACGGTCCAAAGACATGCAGGTTAGGTGGATTGGTGATTCTAAATTGGCCCTAGTGTGTGCTTGGTGTGTGGGTGTGTTTGTGTGTGTCCTGTGGTGGGTTGGCACCCTGCCCAGGATTGGTTCCTGCCTTGTGCCCTGTGTTGGCTGGGATTGGCTCCGGCAGACCCCCGTGACCCTGTGTTCGGATTCAGCGGGTTGGAAAATGGATGGATGGATATTGTTGCTTTCTATATATGTTTAACCAGTTCTACTTTGTTCTTTGTGTGTCTTAACAAATATTTGTTTATATATGTACCAGATCTGTATTTAGAAATTGGTATAATATGTATGTGTATTCGGCATGATGGCGCAGTGGGTAGCGCTGCTGCCTCACAGTTAGGAAACCCGGGTTCGCTTCCCGGGTCCTCCCTGCGTGGAGTTTGCATGTTCTCCCCATGTCTGCGTGGGTTTCCTCCGGGTACTCCGGTTTCCTCCCACAGTCCAAAGACATGCAGGTTGGGTGCATTGGCGATTCTAAATTGTCCCTAGTGTGTGCTTGGTGTGTGTGTGCACACCCTGCAGTGGGCTGGCACCCTGCCCGGGGTTTGTTTCCTGCCTTGTGCCCTGTGTTGGCTGGGATTGGCTCCAGCAGACCCCCGTGATCCTGTAGTTAGGATATAGCGGGTTGGATAATGGATGGATGTATGTGTATTTTAAATGAGAATTGTTCACCTGCACTCAGTAAAGAGCACTATATTGTATTGTATTGATTACATGGCCATGGTCATGGTGCCTGTAACATTGTTGGGAGCTTCTATAATTAGAACAGTGCTTCTGCACAGGGTTAGCCTTCAATGGATACAAAAATACTTTTTGTCTTTTTAAGTGATTTCTAATTCAAGTATATCCTAAATCTAGGATTGATCGTTTCTTTGGTTTTAACTGTTTCTAACTTTGATTTCTGACTTTGTTTTGCCCTACGATCCTGGTTGCTCAAACTGAAATTGTCTCTGGTATTTTTTGACCCTCACTATTACTTTTCACCATGATTTCTTGCCCTCCTTTCATCTCTTTGCAATAATCCTCAGACACTATGCTTATCCTTAAAAGCTCATTGGGCAAGAAGGGAGGGGGAAGCTATTTTTTTAATTAAAATATTAGGAAGTCTGTCTCTCTTTTTTAATTTGATTGAGAATTTAAGAATTCATATTTCCCAGCTAAGACAAGGACCCACTTGGAAAGTTTACCAGCATGTTGCTGTGATCATTAAGACTGCATGACGATCTAATGTATCACTTTGTTCTTGCTGTTATTATTTGATGAAAATAAATATAGTTTTTGATTAATTTCTTGTCTAACTGGAGTCTCTTAATGGCACAGATGGATGCCTTTGTGAAGTACTCTACCGACGGTAAACTGGGTTGAAATAAAGGTTTGAAAGTACTTGATGTTAAAGACAGCCTCAGTCAGTTAGAAGCCTGCCATAGAGATCTCAAGAGAGTTTGCAGGTAATAGTTTAATTTTTGTTTTGACATTTCTTCATATCCCACATCTAGAAAAGAACCTAAGAGATTATTTAGTACTTTTCGTGTTAGGTAAATGTCATAGATAATCTGTTAACTTAATAAAACCAGAAACATAGATAAACAAACTGGCCACTGGTTCCAGCATGAAACCGAGGTGTAGCCATCTTTAACTGTAGGCAGAAATGAGTGAGTACTGTCTCCAGAATTCTGAAATATTGACAATAATTTGGTAAGTGTTGATTGTGATTTGGTAAATCTTTTGAGGTTGTCTCCTAGGAATGGCTGTAGTAGACTGAGACATTTGCTGGAGAAACAGAAGTCTTTGTTACTGTACCCAAGAAGTTTAGAAAACAGCATAAATGTTTTTTTTTTCTTTTCTACATTACAGGCTTTAAATGACCACCCTTTTACTCAGTCGCATGCCCACACATAGTCTTCAGGTGAATTTAGAGAGAGCAGTTAAACTAATATTATCATTAACTAATATCTATGAGATATTATAATCTGAATATTTGGACAGGGTGGCATGAAAGAAACACTCCAGGAGGTACATAAGAGCTTCAATTTTCTATTCATTATGTAGTAAAATGTGCAAATCATCAACATTCCCCTACCATATCATAAATTCACCAGGATTACTGCATGATAGTATTCATTCAACCCCAGGCAGAACATTATTTGCACAGTAGGTTTGCTTTAATTTTACATGGAAGACTTGATGACCTTTGAAAATCTTCTGATGAGGGATATACACTACAGCTTTGAAACTGAATTAAAAACTATAAGCAATGCTAAAATCTTTAACAGTCACTTTGGACAAGATCACTGAAACAACACCATACAATTAAATTGTAGAAATAATTTGTATTACACAATACCTGGCTCTTGTCAAGACATACCCCATAAACATTTTTTTTTTTCTTCCCAAGATATAAAATACAAGGATTCCAGAGGGTCTGGGAACCCCTAATCAACCCTTTGGACCCCCTAAAGGCCTGCAAATCAAATTTGTAGGAGGATATGTCTTTGAATTATTGCAATGAATTACCAAAAATAAGCCCCTGAAAGAACTAATAAGTTTAGATATATCAAAATAATTCAACTACAATAATGAAAAACTTAAATTATCGTTAATGTAAAATTTAAATAAGAAGGGTCTACACTCTTAACTAAATCTAAAGCTACGAACCAATAAGCCTTTGAAGGGAAAAGAAATTAAATTAAATATTTTCTTAGATGACCACAAAGTATTTTCTCAAAAACATAAAGAGAACAAATCTCAAACTTTTGTCTAGAGCTAAAAGAAATATTTCATCCTTACATAGTACCGAAACGGGGAACCTAAACTTAGACCCAAACCCAAAGCCAAACCCAAAAGCTGTAAATAAAAGGAATGCTATATCAGTGCCCCCTGCCTAGGGTTGGCAGATACTGAAGGTAGGAAAAGAGTACAACCGAGAACTCATTGAATGTATAACTCTTGCAATTTGCTGGTATGTCTACATTGTATTGAAGAGCAGGAGGAGGGTCTGCGAGGGAGTTGCATTGAAGTATATGTAGGGGTCTGTTGTGGAGATTAATATGTAAGATTTTGATAGTTGTTTGTAATGGTCATTTATGAATTAAAAGTTGCTTAAAGAAAGAAGCAGCTTTCTTAAAAAAAGCCATTGTAATTTCCTCTCCCAAAAGATCTAGGAATGCCATTACATTTGGTTAAGTACTGGGTTTAGGAGTGAAATTTATTGCAGGGGGGCTGGAAGAATCTATCAAACCAGTTTGGCAAGGGTGACTCTCTTGACATTACATGAGTTTATAAGCTATAATTAACTGCCTAGCTGGTATGAAGCTGGTTCTAGAGGACTGAAAATATAGTTTTCTATTGGCCATTCCATTCCATGATATCCCATTACTCCAGTCATGATGAAACAGGATTGGATGAACCAAGAGGGTTGTCTGCACCCACTGGTTCAGAATTTGTGACTGGAATGGTATAAGTTGGTCACTCCACCTTTCACACTCTCTCTTGCCATCTGGCCATGCAGAGGAGACTACCTCTCTTTCTCTCTCTTGCGATTTCTCCATAAGTAGGACAGCTTTATCCCAGCAGCCATATTGAGACAGAGATGCATCCTGTTTCAATGCTCCATTCAAAGACCATGTGATAGCAAAGACCAAGGTGGACAGAACATAAGACAGAAAGCCACCTATGGACACAAGATGCAGTTCTACTTAGGTTGTAAATAGTATTTTTTATCACACTCAATTTAATTTGTGTCAATTGTCCCAAAAGCGCTTAAGTTCCATAAATACTTCTAAAATTGTCCACTGGGGGAATTACCATTGTAGCATGCGGCCGGGGCACTTGCCCGGCCAGGACGCCTCCACACTGGGAGGACTGAGGGAGCAAGCATGGCAAGAGCGTTACCTCCCCCGGGATGCTAGATGGCAACTCCCTTGGGTTGCAATGGTGCCTCGGACTCCTGCAGGGCTTAATGGTAGTTGGAGTTTGGTGGAGCCTTGTTGGGATCCGCAGGTGCCGCCAGGGGGTGCTGCAGCAGGAGCTGCTGTGCCCTTATGGGCAGTTCTTCCGCCACACCCGGAAGTGCTGCTGGAAAACGAATAATCAAGCACCTGGAGCACTTCCGGGTGCCTTATAAAAGGAGCCAACAGCCACTACTCGGGGAGCCAGAGTTGGGAGGAGGAGCGACGAAGCTTGACCGGAGCAGTGGACAGGAGAAAAGATAAAGAGAATGAAGAGAGTTTTTGTATTGTACTGTGCTTGTGCTGGGACTGTGTTATACTTGTGGGGAACGGGGATGGCATTTCCCACAAGGGAAAAAGAAAATAAAAATCAGTGTGTGCCTTGAACTTGTGTCCCACGCTTGTCTGTGTTGGGTTAAGCTGTACAGGAAAATTTAGTTTAACCCATTCAATAATGCGTATAGTACTTGTAATTTCACTGTATTCCTCTTGACATTTTTGCTATTAACGTTCTTTGTTATTTTCCCATTCTGCTTCTTCTCTTGTAACTCCCAAATGACCCAGCTTAATTAATGCTTTTTCACAATAAGTATTTTCAAAGACCATTATAAATGTCATCATTTTATTACTGCTGGGTAAAGGATAAATTACTTTTTAGATATTTTACTCAGACTATTATTTAAAACTACAAAACCTAAACAAGGTTTTGTCTATTGGGCTTTTAACAAAGTGGCTGAAAACGATGTTGTTTTCAATAAGCATCATTTTCAGGTTTCCGCTTTCTTTTAAAAGGGATTTCACAGTGAATATTTAGTAACTTTAAATCACTAATGAACAATTGAATGTCAAATCTTATGAAACAAAATGTTATTGTCAAGTATTTAGACTCAAAGAGCCTGGATCATATAATATTCCCTATTATTATTTTTCTATTTTTTTAAACCAAGAATACTCGACTGTAGGTTAACATCCAAATGCTTTCTTTATTCATAGAATCTCCATTCATCTAATACCACTTTTTATATCCCCTTCTATACCTCCTATGGACGCATACTCAGTACATAAATCACATTCATATACATTACACTCACTACTGCCTTGAAATTTAAGTGACATCTGTCATTTCCAGCTTGGGCATGGTTTTTGTGGAGTTTACGCTTTCTGCCTGTCTTGTCTAGATAGTTTAGTTTCCTTGAGCATCCCTAAGACATGCATGTTCATTTACTTGACTTCTTTAAAATGGCATCTTGCTTGTGTTAGGGCTTAGCTGGATCTATAGCCTGACCTTTGCATCTCACCATGCTATCCTGTGTGTGTTGCTCTACAACTCTAATTATGTTACAGTCACATAACGGAGTTGGTGGGAGAAATAAGAAGGGGGAGCTTGACCAGTGGGTTTTATTTGAGCACCGTTTATCTTAATGCTTTTTCAAGTGCCTGTAGAAACTGTCTGTCTTGCTGCAGTTTATGATATTCTGTTTGTTTATTAGATCCTGTTTTAGTCTTGTCCCTTTTTTAGATTATCCAGGCTTCTGTATGGCCAGCTACTATTTTGGAATACTGAATTTGAATTAATATCACTTGTCTTCAGTGTAATTCACACTTTCAACACACCTGTCAGGTTGTGGCTTGCCAAATGACCAACCTGAGCTAACAGGACAGTAGCCAAGGACATATCTTAATAAGCTTGGCAGATTCTACATGCTTTTGTGTCTAAGCAGATTAGCAGAAGATGAAAATTCAAGAGACAACTGATATTTATTTAAAGTTCTTACTTGCAAAGGAATATTAATCGGTTACATGTGATTCCTGTTAATGTACAAGCATTTGGATTTCTACTTAGAGTATAGTCTAATGATAGACTATGGACAGGCTTAGGAGATTATTGCTTTCCTGTAGCTAATGCCCATAGCATTCACTGCCATAAATCAACTAATGCCTTCAAAAGTTGCTATGGTCCAATTAGAAAATAAATTCTTTGACACTGCATAATTTGCAAGTTTAAGAGGTGCATTTGATTCTAACTACATATCACTGAGAACTCAACCTATAAAGAGCTGTAAAGCATTTATTATAAAAAAAAGTATTACCCATCACTGTACACTTGATTTATGATGCAAAGCTAAACCATTTGAATGTTACTTGCTGGCGAGATGGCACATATGATTCATGACGTGCAGAACAGAACTGCTTCCATTCACTTATCAAGAGGGCAGTAAAAGAAATTACTGACTCAAAGGTAAATGCCATGTAATTGTAAACGTTTGTATTTGTATTTATAATTTGCTTCCCCTAGTGTTCACTATCCCAACAGGTAGCCAAGGTGAAACCTTTACACAGTGGTTTATATTGCTTGATTCAAAACCCCCACACACCAAAGAAATGGACACTCAGTGCTCAACATGCTGATGTTTTTGACTAGAGAGAGAAACAGAGAGAGCTGTTAACTTTTTAAAGGGCTGATGACTTTGCTTTTTATCCCAGCAGGTGCTATCCTTTTCTACCAGGCAAAGAAAGTTATGCTGGTTAATTATTAGCTGTTTTGTGCTACATACAATTCAATTCCTGTGAATATAACATCCTGAATTAATACCAAAGGAGCACTGCAATATTAAAGCCATTTCCACAGAAGACCTGCAAGAGGTTAATGAATCATTTTTATGAACAGCAGGTAAGCAGTAGAATGATGTAAAAAGTCTTAATACACATAATGATCTTGTTGTTAGTACTAAAATAAAAACATATATGCAATCTTTCATTATTTTTAAATCATGTGATGCCCCATGCTCCATGATCCCAGCACAATTCACTTTGGGCACCTTGTAGATCATGAACAGAGAGGATAAACAAGGGTGGTAGAGGGAGACACAGAAACAGAAGATGTACAAAATAATATAAAAAGTATTTATTACAATCAGAGCCATTAATCCACAATCCTGCGTTAAGCCAGCAATTATCAAACAAACAGATCAAGTGCAATGACACTTCAAATAAAATATAAAAGAAAGATTTCATATTCTTTTCTCTATTTCCTTCCTAAAAGTAATTATAAGGGCCAAACCTATTAGATTTATGTTAATGGTATATTAAGTGTTTGCTTAATTTAAATAGATTTTAAGTTTCACATAACTACACATATATTTGAAGATTCTGTTTTAACCCTACACGCTAACACGTTAATGGAATACTCTTAATGTTCGGCTATATTTGTAGTGTGACAATAGAATAATCTCAGATTGTTAGGTAGGCAAATAGGCAAACATGAGCAGAATGTAGAGGCATATAGTTTTCTGACTGTAGGTACTGCAGCGAGGTGAATGATATAGCAGGGCAAGTTCCAAATGTTGGGGAGCCAATCAAGCAAAACCCTGTTGAACTGCAACAAATAAGTAAAAAGTTTAAACAAAACATGCGTTTGAATGCTATGGATATTCAAACAATTCCCCAGTTATAGTGATCTGTTCAACAAAATGCACCAAGTCTGTATATATATATATATACAGTACAGTGGAACCTCGGTTCACGAACGTCTTGGTACACGTACAAATCGGTTTACGACCAAAAAGTTCTACAAACTTTTGCCTCGGTTCACGACCACACACTCGGTATACGAACAAGCCAGTTTCCCTTTCGGTTTGTACATGTTCAGTCTCTCCCTGTGCATTTCCTGTGCAGCGAGCAAGAGAGAGCGAGAGCGCGCGACACACACACACACACAGGCAGCGCGAGAGAGACAGACGCACACACAGGCAGTGCGAGAGAGAGACAGACGCACACACACAGGCAGCACGAGAGAGAGAGCTGGACGCATAAGGTAGGAAGGCAGTTAAAGAATGCACTGGGCTTGATTTTTGTTTTCACTTCTGTTTACAGCGATCGGTTCGTAGTGTGCATTGTTGCAATGTTACTTTTCTTGGTGGTTTATTAAATTACGGATTTTTTCAAATGTTCAGTTTTTTTCCTGTGCTTAAAACTCATTAAAAAAAAAAGTGTTTTTAGCCAGCGGTTGGTAGCGCTATAGCGCGAACTATTGCAGTGTTAGTTTTCTCTGTTGTTCAAGGTTTTCTCAGTGTTATTCAATGTTTTTACATTTAGTTTACTATTACGCTGTGCATTCTATGGTTTAGTTAACTATATTTGTGCTTAAAAACTTAAAAAATATATATATTTACATACAGTTCATATGGTCTGGAACGGATTAATTGTATTTACATACAATCCTATGGGGGAAATTGCTTCGGTTCACGACCAAATCGGTTTACAACCAGAGTTTTGGAACGAATTATGGTCGTGAACCGAGGTTCCACTGTATATACATACATATATACTGTCACACACGTGCAATTGGGAGACAGCTGAAAGGCCTTAAGAATGAAGATATCATGCCATACCATGGGGTGGCGAGCTGCACTAACTCTCTTTCTCAATCTTCTGCAGACCATCCACGGGAAATCTCGCCAGGTCCTGGCACCTCGGATGATGTCACTTTCGTTTCCGGCACCTTGGATGATGTCACTTCCGGTTCCGGTGCCTCGGATGACATCACTTTCTAGTTCCGGGCCCTTGGATGACACCACTTCCGCTCCAAAAGACGTCACTTCCGGTTTTGACGCCTTGGATGATGTCACTTCTGGTTCCGGTGTGGCTAACGTTACTTCCTGTCCTGGGCTTTAAAGGCACCATCTTTTCCCATTACAATCAGTTCTGTTTTGGACTCTAATCAATCAACATCTCTACAAATTCAAACCTTTTTGCAGCCAAGACACAATATATGGGTGGCAGCCCCAAACCTTTTTATGTCTGTGGTCTGCTTTTGTGACAATGCATATACAGTCATATGAAAAAGTTTGGGAACCCTATAATTCTTTGGATTTTTGTTTATCATTGGCTGAGCTTTCAAAGTAGCAACTTCCTTTTAATATATGACATGCCTTATGGAACAGTAGTATTTCAGCAATAACATTAAGTTTATTGGATTAACAGTAGTACTAGGGTGCTGTACCGTGTTAGCCATTATGAATGTAGAGAAAAGCCAAGCAAAATGACACCTTTTATTGGCTAACTAGAAAGATTACAATATGCAAGCTTTCGAGGCAACTCAGGCCCCTTCTTCAGGCAAGATGTAATACAGAAACTGAAGTTTCCTATGTTTATATACACACTCTAGGACAAGAAACAACATTGGTAAAAATTTTAAATGAGAGATTTTGAATGTAAAAAATTAATAGATTCATTCAGGCTAGGGTTAATTTAGCAAGAGAGAAAAGAACAATGTATTGTCAAGATCTCTGGATAAGATAACTGTCCAACAAAGTCTTTTGAAGTTTGTAATGAGTTTTTTCAAAACAATGTGGGTCTGTAGACAGGTTGTCTGTCATTCTGAGAGATGTAAACAATCCTCATATCTGGCCATAAAACTCTTGTCCTTATTCAATCCATGTTGTAAAGTATTAAATTTTAGCATGAGTTTAACTTCCCATTCTTTTCTCTGGCGGAGTGTTTGTCCAGTTTCTCCCACATAGAGTGCAGTGTCAGGACATTTCATGCAGAAAATTAGGTAGACTACATTAGATGATCTGCAGGAAAACGATCCCTTGATGTGATGTTCAAGTCGGCAGTGTGGTATAACTATACGGTCTGTATCATAGATGTGGGCACATGTTTTGCATCTTTTCTGTAGGCATGGAGATGTGCCATTTTCTGTTGGTTCACTTAGGGAGCCTCGGACAATTAATTGTTGAAGGTTTGGTGGTTGTCTGTATGCCAGGAGGGGAGGTTCAGGAAATACATTTTTCAGTGTTTGGTCATTGTTTAGTATTGGCTGAAGTTCTTTTATAATTTTTCGAAGTGTTTCAAGATGTGGGTTGTAGGTGACAACAAGGGGGATGCGATCCTTGTTGTCTTTGTTTTTATATTCCAGAAGGTTGTCTCTGGGTATGGCAGTAGCTCTTCTTATTTGAGTGTCTGTTGTTTTCGGGGTGTAACCTTGTTTGATGAAATCTTGTCTGAGCTCCTGCAGTTGTTGATCACGGTCTGTTGGGTCTGAGCAAATACAATTATACCGTATTGCTTGGCTGAAAATAATGGAGCGCCTTATATGCTTGGGGTGGAAGCTATCATTTTTCAGGTAGGTCCGTCTGTCTGTTGGTTTGTGAAAAATAGAAGTTACAAGGGTGTTGTCTTTCAGTTGAACGGTGGTGTCAAGGAAGCTGACTTCTGTTTTTGAGTAATTCAGCTTCAGCTTTATGTTGGGGTGAAAACAATTATATTCATTATGAAAATGGAGGAGGTCCTTTTCACTGGCAGTCCAGATTATGAAGATGTCATCTATGTAACGGAGATACAACATTGGTTTTACGATGCACATTGACATGAAATCTTCCTCCAATTTTGCCATAAAAAGATTTGCATAGTGAGGTGCAAACCGACATCACATTGCAGTCCCCATTTGTTGTAAGTAGCAATCCTGTCCAAAAGAGAATAGATTATGTGTCAGAGTGAATTTTATCATTTCTATTACTGATTTGTGGGTAAATCATGTTGTTTGAGGTACATTTCACATGCCAATATGCCATCATCATGGGGGATGTTAGTGTAAAGTGCCTCAACATCCATTGTGGCCAGTAAGGTTCCCTCAGGTAAGGGGCCTAAAGCAGACAGTTTTTTTAAGAAGTCAGTGGTGTCCTGGTTGTAGCTGGTTGTGTTACGGGTGAGGGGTTTAAGGATCTGCTCCACCCAACCTGAAACATTTTCTGTAAGGGAGCCAATTCCTGAGATTATAGGCCTTCCTGGGTTCCCTTCTTTGTGGATTTTAGGAAGCATGTAGAAGTAACTCATTTTGGGGTTCTCAGGAATTAAACTGTTTACATGATCCCTGATGTCAAGAGGAAAGCTACTTACTATTTTTTTTAGTTCCTTTTTGTAGAGATCTGTTGGGTCTTCTTGCAGTTTGTAATAATGCATAGTATTAGACAATTGTCTTTGTGCCTCCTGTATGTAATCTGATGTGTTCATGATGACTAAAGCACCCCCTTTGTCTGCTGGTTTGATAATGATTTCTGTATTTTCCCTTAGTGAATGTATGGCTTTCCGCTCATCCCTAGTAATGTTTTCTATCCGATTTTGTTGCCTGTTTAAGATTCCTGTTTTCACTCTCTGTCGGAAGCAGTCTATATAATTATCCAGGGTAGAGTTTCTGCCAGCTTCTGGTGTCCATGTGGATTTATTGGTGGGGTTGTTGTAACTGCTTGTTGTTGGTTCCTGTGTGTTACTGTTTTCTTTCTTGTGGAAAAATTCTTTTAGTCTGAGTTTTCTGAAGAATTCTTCCATATCACTGCAGAGTCTGATGTTGTCAATGGGCTTTGCAGGACAATATGAGAGTCCCTTTGTAAGTACCGACATCTCTGGTTCATTTGGTGTGTATGAGGAGAGATTAACAATGCAGGTCTGTTGCTCTTTGTTTTTTGCTATTAAGTGTCCAGCTTTCTCTCGTAGTCTATGCAGCTTTTTCTTTTTGTTAACAATAAGGAGTTTCTGGAGTCTTTTGTAATAGCAATGGAGCTCCTTTACCATCTCCTGCCTGTCATTTCCAAGGAGCAGGATGAGGTCTTGGATCTCTCTTTGCGTGTTCTTCTTGATGTTGTAGAAAATTTGGATTAAGTGGTTTCTTATCCTTGCAGATGTCCTAAAACAAAGTTGCTCTGCAAACCGAGTATTATAAGTGTGAATGGTTGGATTCCTTATCATGATGCCTTTCGGGATAAGATTTTCCTTTTTGCATTTAGTTAAGAAGAAGATGTCGCTGTCCATGTGTGCCAGTTTCTTCCACCGGGTCTTCAGTTCCATGTAGTAGCGGTACATTTTGGTGTCTTGTATATCTGTAGTACTAGGGTGCTGTACCGTGTTAGCCATTATGAATGTAGAGAAAAGCCAAGGAAAATGACACCTTTTATTGGCTAACTAGAAAGATTACAATATGCAAGCTTTCGAGGCAACTCAGGCCCCTTCTTCAGGCAAGATGTAATACAGAAACTGAAGTTTCCTATGTTTATATACACACTCTAGGACAAGAGTTTTATGGCCAGATATGAGGATTGTTTACATCTCTCAGAATGACAGACAACCTGTCTACAGACCCACATTGTTTTGAAAAAACTCATTACAAACTTCAAAAGACTTTGTTGGACAGTTATCTTATCCAGAGATCTTGACAATACATTGTTCTTTTCTCTCTTGCTAAATTAACCCTAGCCTGAATGAATCTATTAATTTTTTACATTCAAAATCTCTCATTTAAAATTTTTACCAATGTTGTTTCTTGTCCTAGAGTGTGTATATAAACATAGGAAACTTCAGTTTCTGTATTACATCTTGCCTGAAGAAGGGGCCTGAGTTGCCTCGAAAGCTTGCATATTGTAATTGTGGACACTTTTTGTGACTGAAGACAGAGAAGAAAATTAAAATTAGTCAAAACCTTTTATTGATGCATACCAGGCAAGGGTAAAATGACAGAGAAACACAGTCCTAGGACACCGCACTTCATCTGCCTCGAGCGCAGATGCCCTTGCTCTTTTATACCTTTCTAATCTCCTGATCGTTGACCACATAAGCAATAAAAATAGCGTCCTGACTCATTGTATTTTTCCAATTTTGTAAAGTCATTACCCTAAAGGTATATTTTCTTGTCACACACATCATCAAAAGAAAACTTCCAGAAAGTATACATGCTTTTTGTCACGTACGCAAAACACAAACAAGTTTGATCATTCTGTCCTATTTTCTGTACACACATACATTTTGTTCAATTACATCATTTTATGTTTTTACACTCCTCCCTTTTTGAACAAAATGATGTGGGCAATATAATTAAATTGAAATGGTTGATGAAGGGGAAGGGGGGGGGAAAAGGGGATGGGGAGGAGAAAATGGAAGAAGCTATACGAGACATGTGCTCCTCATGTAGCATATATGCCCTTTCCATAGAGGCGGTAAAGTACTTAGATAGAGATCACCACCCATCCTTGGGTAGCCTGAGAGGGTGCGGGTAACAGTCAACAGAAAAAGTATTTTTAAGATAGCCATTTCTTGCAATGCGATGCATGGATCCAGGCAGGCAGTCCTTCAACTTTCACGGCGTGTGGTGTGGATAGAAGAATTTGGAATGGTCCTCTCCACCTAGGCTGATGCCAGTGTTTCCTCCGAGTATCTCGAACCAGGATCCAGGTGCCCAAGGGAATTGGTAAATCCTTGGAAAGGGGGCTGGTCCTCCAGGCTTGATTAACCTGCTGGTGGATTTCCTTCAACGAGGTTCGTAAACCTGCAAGACTAGAGAGAAGATCATTGTCCACAGTATGCAAATTCACATTTCCTACAACCATGCCAATGGGCATGGGACGTCCGGTCAGAATCTCAAACGGCGATAGTCCCAGTTGTCGGTGTGTCCGTCCCCTTAGTCCCATTAAAGCTAAGGGTAGTGCATCCGGCCATGATAAATTAGTTTGTTCACAAATTTTTGCGAGTTTAGCTTTTAAAGTGCCATTGCATCGTTCTACGATGCCTCCGCTTTGGGGATGGTATTTACAATAATGGTGCACATTAATTTGGAGCCAGGTGGTTAATTCATTTATAACGGAGTTCACAAAATGAGTGCCATTATCTGTTTGTAACTTTTGAGGGATACCCCATCTTGGAATAATCTCTTTAATTAGTGCTTTAGCTACTGTTTTGGCATCGTTGTGTTTTGAAGGGAAAGCCTCTACCCATCGGGAGAACACATCGACAATCACAAGACAATATCGGTACCCTTTAGACGGGGTTAGTTCAATGAAATCCATTTGGAGGTGTTCAAACGGACCCATTGGATTAGGGGTAACGGCGGGACTTACCTGGGTACCTTTTCCCACATTAAACTTTTGACATATTGCACAGCGTCTGCAAAATTGCTCTGCATATGTAGAGAAACCTACAGCTTCCCAATGTTTTTCAACATCTCGAACCATGGCATCTCTACCTGCGTGATCGAGGCCATGGGCGATTTTTGCCATTCCTGGGAAAGAGGCTTTTGGGAGAAAAGGTTTGTTAGTGTGTTTATGAGTCCAGACTCCATCAGAGAGGGACCCTTCTTTGGACCATTTTCTCCTTTCGATATCCGTGGCTGCACTCTGTAAAGAAATAATTTGATTATCAGGGTCCTGGTCATTTCTCTGTTGGAATAAAGAAATTGGTGTGTTATTATATGCAGCCTCTTTAGCAAAGTGGTCAGCTAATTCATTTCCTTTGCTAACAGGATCCTGTTTTCCTGTGTGAGCTTGACATTTAACAATCGCTAGCTTCGATGGTTTGGTTATAGCTTCTAAAAGGGATTCGATCAATTTCTGATGTTGGATGGGTTTGCCAGTACTGGTCTTAAATCCCCTTAGTTTCCATAGTGCTCCATGATCATGGCAGACTCCAAAAGCATACCTGGAATCCGTATAAATTGTTACGATCTTCCCTTCGGACAGCTGACATGCTCGAGTGAGTGCTACGAGTTCAGCTGCCTGTGCACTCAAGCTTGATGAAATTCGATTTGCTTCCAGCAGGCGGTCCCCTTGGACCACTGCGTAACTGGTTGAGGGTGCTCCATTTTTCAATCGCAAGGAACATCCATCCACAAAAATCATTTCTCCAGTTTCTAAAGGTGTTTCCTGTAGATCTACTCTAGGTTTTACAACCTTTGCTATTTCGTCATGGCAATTATGTGGTTCTCCTTCGTTGTTAGTTGGGAGAAGAGTGGCTGGATTTAAAGTGGAGCATCTTTCAATTGTAACATTTGACAAAGTACAGAGTACATTCTGATAGTGTATTGCCCTAGCAGTAGTGAGATGTGAAGTTTTGGCTTGTACTAGGATAGAATGTACAGCGTGAGGCACTTTAACTGTTAGGGGGCTCATGAGAACTACATCCGTGCTTGCTAATACAGCTTCTGTTGTTGCAGCCACAGCACGAAGACACGGAGGAAGTGCTGCGGCCACTGGATCCAGTTTTTTAGAAAAATAAGCCACCGGTCTTTGTTTATCTCCATGTTGTTGCGTCAGTACTATATTCATAAATCCCTGCTTTTCGTCCACGAACAAAGTGAATGGACGAGAATGATCAGGCAAACCTAGCGCGGGCGCAGATAGAAGAGCAGTTTTGAGGTTACAGAGAGCCTTCTCAGCCTGTTCATTCCATTGGACCTGGCCAGAAAGGGGGATGCCAGGAGTATTAGCCAATTGTTGCAACGGCTGTGCTCTTTCAGTAAAATTTAGAACCCACTGTCTGCAGTAGCCCAGAATACCTAAAACAGACATAACCTGTTGTTTTGTGACCGGTCTAGGAAGATTTTGGATGGCTGTAATGCGATCGCTAGAGAGAGCTCTTGTTCCATACGTAATGTCATGACCTAGATATTTTACAGTTGTTTTGATTAGCTGCAGCTTAACTTTAGAAACTTTATGGCCATTTTCCCCCAGAAACAGCAACAATTTCTGGGTATCTTTTGTACAATCTTCTTCCGTAGCGCTACATATCATTTCCATCTACATAGTGTATCAATGTACTACCTCTTTCCGGCCAAAAGCCTTCTAAATTTTGGGCAAGAGCTTGTCCATAAACACAAGGGGCTTCAGTGTATCCCTGAGGCATGACGGTCCATGTCCAACGGCGGTTTTGGAATGTAAAAGCAAACCAAAATTGAGAATCAGGGTGAACAGGGATAGAAAAGAAAGCATTAGCTAGGTCAATAACGGAGAAGTACCGAGCGGAAGGAGGGATAGTAGAGAGGATAGTGGAAGGATTAGGGATGATAGGGGCCCTAGGGAAGATGGCAGAATTTACTTGTCGCAAATCTTGTACGAAACGCCATGAACCGTCAGCCTTTTTTACAGGTAGAATGGGGGAATTGACTGGAGAGTATTCAATTGGAATAATGGCACCGCGTTTGACGAGATCGGAATGTACGGCGGAGATGCCAGCCTCTGCTTCGGGAGACAGAGGATATTGGGCACGGTGCGGGCGGAAGGAGGATTTCGGGTGGATCACCAGAGGCTCACAATGGGCTATCCTTCCATAATCATTCTTTCCCTGGGACCATAGTGAATCAGGGAGCATAGAGAGCCAAGAAGGGAAAATGGTTTGCAATGAACAAGCAAAAGAGGAAGGACGGCACAAAGCGCGATGTACTAAACAATCAGTTTGAAACACCACTTTAGTTATTAAACGGTCAGGAGTATCAAAAATACCTGGAGTAACTTGTAACCAGTCTGTTCTTTCAAGGCATTTTTCTACCCATGGTCCTATTTCCCCCCATTTAACAGTGCGTGATTTAGCTAAGGAAATATGAGGCACTGTGCCGCCAAGATAATATATGTGCTGTGAGCATGTAAGATGAACAGAAGCAGCTGCCTTTGTGGATGAAATAAAAACACAGGAGATGTGAAGGGTTTCGGGGCAAGTACCAGAAGTAAGGAAAGATTCTAGCCAGGGGGTGTCTACTTCTATAGGGAAGTATTGGGCAGTACAGTGTAAAATGTCAGGGGCCTGTAAATTGGGAAAGAGACAGGGGGAAAAAGAGTGCAGGGCTTTGAGGAGAATGGTGTGTGGGGAAATATCTAAAGTCCATGCTGCAAAAGAGGGTTTGGGGTAAGGGGAAATTTGACACAACAACTTGGGGGTTGAACAGAAAAAACCTTTGTCAGTCATAGAAATAGAAAGAGAAAGTTTTGTCATGAGATCTCTTCCTAAAAGGTTAACTGGACAAAGCTGATTCAAAAGAAAACGATGCAGTAAGGTATGTCCGCCAGGACGTGACTGGACTTGAAGAGGTTTTGATACTTGAAGAAGGTGAGGTTGTCCAGAAGCAGTAAGCACAGTAACAGTTTCGTTCGAGGCAGGGACCTTTGCCAGCGAGAGGGTAGATCGAGTGGCACCAGTGTCGATTAAGAAAATAGTCTCAGTGCCATCAACGAACAATGTCAGTAAAGGATCAGTCTCTGAATTATGGGTGAGCAAAGGTAGTTGAAAAGAGTGGCTGGAGGTCCCTGCGTTTTCCTATGGCCAGTATTGTTGGTCAGGGGTGTCAGAGAAAACAGGTGGAATAAGGGGAGGTGGGGGCTGTTGCTGTCTGTGAGGGCACTCCCGACGAAAATGTCCAGTTTCACCACAGGCGTAGCAAGAGTAGGAATTAGCATTGGAATTAAAGGGAGAGGGAATAAAAGGATTCTTATTGTGGTCAACAGGAGGAGCTCTAAAACCACCTCGTCCTCGTCCCCTTCCTCTAAGGCCATATCCTCGGCCTCGGTCAGGAGCATTCCTGGTATAATAGTTCATCTGTGCTGCCAATAATTTGGCATGAGAGTCCGATTCCTTCTGCTTAGTTTGTTTTTCGGCATGTTCAGCATGTCGTTTGACTTCATCAAACGTGGCACTTTCCCACTCAATACAGGAAGTGCGGACCTTGTTTTGTATATCAAGGTGCAAACCGGAAACAAAAGGTGGAACTGCAGCTCGAGTGCGGTCATCAACATTTTCCAAGCCCGAGTGATTAGCCATAAGGTCTTGAATCCTATGTGCCCATTCATCAACCGTCTCGTCTCTCTTTTGTTTTGCAGCAGAAATAAGGGACCAGTCCGTTCCTTTTTTATATTTTTCTGCAATATTTTGTCTCAACGCCTCCCATTGTGGGTTAAATTCGCCTTCTCCACCTATCCCCTGTCCTCGAGTTAAAGCTGGGTTCCATACCCATGGAACGTCATTGCGGACACCCCTGCTAACAGTGGCCCATGTGGTCCCAAGCTTTCGACGAAGTACCTGGGTCCATTCAGCAGCGTTAGGCTTATACATGCTATCTAACTGATCAAGTTGTTCAACAAATTTTAGTCCTCCTACTTCCTTTGGATCTGGAAGTGCATTCACGACATCTTTTAGTTCTTGGATGTCCCAGTTCCGATTTATCATAACTGTTGTGGGATTTTGGGGTCCGGCTGGATGGGCAGGGTTATAATGGGGATTGGGAACTTCTATTAAAGGGCAAGTAAGTGAAGGTGAAGGATCAGAAGAGAAAAAAGTTGGAGCTGGTTTGTAGGTTTGACTTCGAGTGCATTTGGAGACGGGGTTTGTCTAGTACAGGGTGGGTCATCACGATGGGTAGAGGGGTCATAGTGATCTGTGCCTGGGGGATCATCAGGGGAAACTTCTGCTGGTTGTAGTGCAGGGGGGGCAGTCGGAATGGGGGATAGAGGAGGGGATAATGGAGGTGCCTGAGGTTGGTACTGAGGAGGGGAAAAAATAATAGGATAAAGGGGGTCTTTATTTGGATTATTCTTCCTTTTCCTCCCATCTGCCTGTGGTTCAGTGCCTATCTGAACTTTCTGTAATGTAATTAGTAATTCCTCTTTCTCCTTTTTAGCCTTTCCCTCATTTGCCCGCAACAATTCATTCTGTTTCTGTACTGCTTCTAAATTTCTGTCTTTTATTACTAATTCCCATCTATCGAACATATCCATTCGATACGGTCCACTATTATAACAACCCTGCTTATTCCTACACAGGATCTTCCTAGTTTCCTGTATTTCACTTACATCTCCTGTCCCCTCTATCGGCCAACGCCCACCACTCTGTCTATTCCATTTCTTACATGCCTTCTTGAAATCTAAACCTGTCTTCTTTTCTATAAATTTCCTAGGAGACCCATTTTTACGGGGCGTCTGTTGATCCTCCGAAAATAATTCTTCCAGCATTAATGATTTTGATCCCCCTGTGCGGCGATTAACAGGCTTACTGTTATAAGTTCCCATTATGTCCCCTTGCTCTCCCGGGTCCTGTATTTAATTTTCCAACTATATACTGATTCGCCTAATCCCTTGTCCGTATGAATCAGCGAGGTATTGAGTGTGCCACTCACTGTTCCCTTACTGTTCCCTTCTTTTTCCCAAGGGGAGACACCTAACTATCGGTCCTGTCCCAGTTCCCAGGAGAACACGGTATTGTTGCTTATTCCGTATGTAGATTTATTTATTCCGTCCTAACAGCAATCCTGCAATCTGTGCTCTTTTTCGGTTTATATTTCCATACATATATATACCACCCCGTTACTCGTCCCGTTAGCCTGTCCGCTCACATCCCCGGATTCCAGCTCAGGTGACTTCGTGTCCGATTCGGTTCAGCAGAATACTACATCAATACGTCCAGCCGAGTCTAGGATATGGGTGAGGCCAGTATCCTTTCGTCAGACCTTTCGTATGCGTCAAACTGCTTGGGTCAAGTCTCCATCACCTTAAGCAACCCGTTGAGATATGAGTATGACTAGACGGTCAACAGGAAACTCGCCCTCCCGTTATTTAGAAAATAAAAAATGTTCGGAAATCCCCCGGTGCTTACCCCAGCCTGGAAGTGTGCAAGCTCTGTCTGGAAATCCGTTCAGTCACCGTGGATGTAGCAAAGAGGAGACCAGGGGCTCCTCACGCAAGAACTGTTTCAGGACAGGGCAGTCCTAACTTTTGCCGGAGCTGCATGCTCTGCTGCCGGAGCTCAAGTTGACGGCAGTCCGCTGGTAAGACGGATCACTGAAATGGTCTCGCTGGAGGAGTCGACCGGCCGTCTCTTGCCCCACGTCCGGGCGCCAAAATAATCTTTCTAGTTAGCCAATAAAAGGTGTCATTTTGCTTGGCTTTTCTTTGGATTAACAGAAAATATGCAATATGCATCATAACAAAATTAGACACGTGCATAAGTTTGGGAACCCCAACAGAGATATTACATCAATACTTAGTTGAGCCTCCTTTTGCAAATATAACAGCCTCTAGACGCCTCCTATAGCATTTGATGTGTGTCTGGATTCTGGATTGAGGTATTTTTGATCATTCTTCATACAAAATCTCTTCAGTTCAGTTAAATTTGATGACTGCCGAGCATGGACAGCCTGCTTCAAATCATCCCATAGATTTTCAATGATATTCAAGTCAGGGGACTGTGACGGCCATTCCAGAACATTGTACTTCTCCCTCTGCATGAATGTCTTTGTAGATTTCGAACTGTGTTTTGGGTCATTGTCTTGTTGGAATATCCAACCCCTGAGTAACTTTAACTTTGTGACTGATGCTTGAACATTATCCTGAAGAATTTGTTGATATTGGGTTGAATTCATCTGACCCTCGACTTTAACAAGGGCCCCAGTCCCTGAACTAGCCACACAGCCACACAGCATGATGGAAACTCCACCAAATTTGACAGTAGGTAGCAGGTGTTTTTCTTGGAATGCGGTGTTCTTCTTCCGCCATGCAAAGCGCTTTTTATTATGATCAAATAACTCAATTTTTGTCTCATCAGTCCAAAGCACTTTGTTCCAAAATGAATCTGGCTTGTCTAAATGAGCATTTGCATACAACAAGTGATTCTGTTTTTGGAGTGAGTGCAGAAAGGGCTTCTTTCTCATAACCCTGCCATACAGATGTTCTTTGTGCAAATTGCGCTGAATTGTAGAACGATGTACAGATACACCATCTTCAGCAAGATGTTCTTGCTGGTCTTTGGAGGTGATCTGTGGGTTGTCTGTAACCATTCTCACAATCCTGCGCATGTGCCGCTCCTGTATTTCTCTTGGCCTGCCAGACCTGGGTTTAACAGCAACTGTACCTGTGGCCTTCCATTTCCTGATTACATTCCTTACAGTTGAAACTGACAGTTTAAACCTCTGAGATAGCTTTTTGTAGCCTTCCCCTAAACCATTAAACTCAAAAAATCTTTGATTTCAGATATTTTGAAAGTTGCTTTGAGGATCCCATGCTGTCACTCTTCAGAGAAGAGTCAAAGGGAAGCAAACCTCTGAGATAGCTTTTTGTAGCCTTCCCCTAAGCCATTAAACTGAAAAATCTTTGATTTCAGATATTTTGAAAGTTGCTTTGAGGATCCCATGCTGTCACTCTTCAGAGGAGAGTCAAAGGGAAGCACAACTTGCAATTGACCACCTTAAATACCTTTTCTGATGATTGGACACACCTGTCTATGAAGTTCAAGGCTTAATGAGCTAATCCAACCAATTTAGTGTTGCAAGTAATTAGTATTGAGCAGTTACATGCATTCAAATCAGCAAAATTATAAGGGGACCCAAATTTTTGCACAGCCAGTTTTTCACATTTCATTTAATTTCATACAACTAAATACTGCTTCTCTAAAAATCTTTATTTGGAAAACACCCCAGTACTCAGATGTTCCTAGGAAATGAAAGACATACCACTGTTATCTTTTTTGTTGAAAGTGGAGTAAATTATTATGCAGGCTGAGAGGGGGTCCCAAACTTTTTTATATGACTATCATCTGTCATATACAGTCATATAAAAAAGTATATACAGTATACACACATATACATACACATATATATATTCAAACAAATTATATAATGCTGTGTAAAATGTAAATAAAAACAGAATGTAATGATTTTCAAATCTCATAAACCCATATTTTATTCACAAAAGAACATAGAAAACATATCAAATGTTTAATCTGAACTTGAGGAAGCATCTTCTTTTTCTACTAAGCCAACCAGAAGGGCTGTAAAGGGAAAGAGAATCATGACCTTTAGTATCCTGGTGTGGTACCACAAACCTTAGGTAAGCCTGGAAGGTGGTCCTCTGGTGCTCATGTGTGACAGTATGTATGTCAAAATCTAGGTGATAACATATAAAAATTTAATAAATGTAACCAAGACTCTTATGCCTCAAATAAAACATCACAGACAACTAATTTTAACTTTTTTTTTTGCATGTATTATCAATTTTTCCTTTATTTTTTGTTTGAACTGTTTGCATTGCATTTTGCTAAAGGAGTCATATTTGTTGCTTGAGCCTTTCTAGTAGCTGCAATTTGAATAATTTTGGAAACTTTCAACAAATGCAGCTACAGTAACTCTAGGAAAAGAGATGTTCAAAAGAAAAGTTGTACACAAAATAAAAGTAATCCACTGGTTTAAGCTCACCACTTGACTCCAACTCTGTAAGTTGCTTGAGGTCTCCACTACTGCACTGCATTACTTTCACTGGGTCAGGTCAATCAGAAAGTTACTAATGGAAGATGACAGACTAAAATCCTCCTCATGGCACTGCATAACTTTCTCTATCAGAAGAGTATTAGATGAAAGATGCAAGTGCAAGTATTCAGCCATTTTTTATTTGACTATGAGATTTCTCCAGCCAATCCCAGCTGATATCTCATTAAGATGTCAACATCAATAGCAGAGCATGTTGCCATGAGCGTGATGCTGCATATCTTAATCAGGGACAACAACAACATTTATTTATATAGCAGATTTTCATACAAGCAATGTAGCTCAAAGTGTTTTATAAGATAAAATAAAAAGGAAGTTAATATAAAACAAACAAATAAGATTAAGTAATAATATTATACAATACGTAACAAAGAAAAGAGTATGGTCAGATTGCCAACAGGACAGAAAAAACAAAAAACTCTGATGATGGTCATGTGGACATCTATGAAACCCACCATTCAATCCATAAATGCAGGGGGCAACATGGTACCTTGATCAGATGGCGACAGAGCAGATCGTCATCACAGAAGAACATGAAAAGACAGCAGAGAATAGTACAGATTAGTAGGGAATCGTAGAACCCAGAGGAAAATGATAACTCCATGCCCATAGAGACTAATAGGGATACAGCTAAAATGTAGTTATGAAAAAGCCATTTTAAAAGAAGGGATTTTTAGCATTTTTTGAATTGTTCTACAGTATTAGCCTGGCAATTTTTCTCTTGCTAAAGTATTCCAAATTTTAAGTGCATAACAACAAAAGGCCCCCTCACCACTTCTTTTCAGGTTGGCTCTTGGAATTATAAGTAGTCCTTCATTTGAAGATCTGAGGTTACAACCTGGAGTGTAAGGGGACAGACATTCCAAAATATAGGACACTGCGAGATTATTTAAGGCTTTGTAAAACATTAGTAGTATTTAAAATCAGTTCAAAATGACACGGTAACCATTGTAACGATACTAAAACTGCTGAAATGTGCTCAGATTTTCTTTTTCTAGTTAAGATTCTTGCTGCTGCATTCCACATTAACTGTAACTGATTCATGTCTTTCTTAGGTAGTCCTGTAATGAGTGCATTACAGTAATCTAGTTGACTGAAAACAAAAATGTGAACTAGTTTTTAAATGTCTTGTAAAGTTGTAAAAGGTCTAACATTAGCTATATTCCTTAAGTGAAAAAACGCAGTCCTAGTAATCTGACTAATATGTGATTTAAACTTTAGGTCAGACACAATACTTACCCCTAAATTCTTTACCTCTGTCTTGACTTTTAAGCTTAAGGGATCAAGTTTATTTGTAATACCTTCAATATATCAATTTTTGCCAATAACTAAGATTTCTGTTTTCTCCTATTTAGTTTGAGAAAGTTACTGCTCATCCATTTGGAAATACAAGTAAGACACAGGATCAGAGAGCCAAGAGCATCAGGGTCATCTGGTGCTATCAATAAATACAGCTGTGTGTCATTTGCTTAGTTGTGGTAGCTCACCTTGTGCTTTGAGATAATCTGACCTATAGGAAGCATATACAGTATATCAAAAAGAGCAGTGGACCCAGAATAGATCCTTGTGGTACACCATATAAAATATCATGAGTCTCCAAAGTGTAATCACCACAACTAACAAAGAATTTTGTACCTGTTAAGTTAGACTGAAACCAAGATGCTAATTAATAATGTTAATAGCAAGGTGGCTATTAACTGATGCTGCCAGATAAACCCACCCATTGACTAAGGTGATTTATAAGAATACTGTGATCAATGGTGTCAAATGCTGAACTCAAGTCTGAGAGAGCAATCTGCAAGTCATTTACTACTTTAACCAGTGCAGTTTCTGTACTATGATTTGCTCTAAAACCTGACTGAAACTTGTCATGGAATGTTTATTTAAGTAGTCATTTAGCTGCATAATGACTGCCAATAGAATGTTTATTCAAGTAATTTATTTAGCTGTGTAACGACTGCCTTTTCTAGAATTTTACTTAAAAAATGTCAGGTTAGATATTAGTCTAAATTTGTCAAAAACAGAGGAATCAAGATTATTTTTCTTGAGCAAGGGTTTGATGACTGCAGTCTTAAGACAGTTAGGGAAGACCCCCAAATCTAATGATGAGTTTACTATGTCAAACATACTGTTAATTAGCGCAACAGAGACTTCTTTGCCTTTTGGTATTGGGTCAAGGGCACAGTTTCATTAGTAGTTTTTAGGAGGCATTCCATTGAGGGAATTGGGTTTAGAAGACGATCAATAGTTGAGAATAATACTCTTGGACTATCAGATGTGAAAAGATCAGACTCAACACACTTAGAAAGGTTTGGGGCAGCCACCCATATATTAGCCCTGACTGCAATGTTTTTGGTTTTTAGACAGAAGTGTCTCTGTTGGAGACCAGACATGAACTGCTTAGGGTTTGGCAAGATGTCAGTTTTAAGTACTCAAAGTGGAAGTGACATAAGGGAACCAGAAGTGACCTTCTTCTGACGTCACCTTGGGCACCGGAACTGGAAGTGACATCGTCCTGGCCACCAGAAACAGAAGCGACGTCATTCTGGGTGTCAGAAATGGAAGCAACGTCTTCAATGTTGAGTCAGACAGGTTTTCCTAAGGCTGGTCAGCAGAGACAACAGGAGAAGGTTTAGTGCACCCTGCCACCTCATGGCGTGGTGTGGAATTACCTTTGCTTGGTCCATACAACGTCCTCCTAATCGTATGTGTGTGACACAGCATTATCATTGATAATTTTGGAGAAATAGGATCTGCCTCTCAAGGCAAACTACATTGATATATTCAGTTATTTTAGCGTTCAATATTTCATAATGGACTATCAATTTAGTTTTTCTCAATTTATGCTCAGCTCTCTGTTATATTCTCTTTAAATTAGACATTCTTTGGGTTTTCAAGGATATAACAGTGTTGGAAGATTTCTTAACTGTCTTTTCAGGGGCAACTATGTCAGCTGTAACTCTTACTTTAGTATAAAAAATTTCCATCTTGCTATTAACATTGTTGGCATTGTTGAGTTAATCACTACAAATGGACTGATTGTTTAAAATATTAGCAAATTTGAAGCTGCAGATGTATCAAAGTAACGTTTTTTAACAATACACATCTCATTAGTTGTATTTATCAGAATTTCACCATTAAATAATATGAAAAAGTAGTCTGATATACTGATGTACACGAACTACCTCATATCAGCTTTTAATCCTTTTACAATTACTAAATCCAGTGCATGTCCTCCCTTATGTGTGAGCTGATTGATGTGCTGGCTGAGATTAAATGAGTTCAGGAGGTTCATGAAATCTCTTGCTTTCGAAGTCAAACTGGCTATCAACATGAAAGTTAAAATCGACAACATTTAGGAACCTGTCAAAGTTAGTTATAATTATAGATACTAAGTCTGAGAATTCTTCAATGAAGGATGCATTATATTTATAGGAGGTCTATAAATGGACAATATGAATGACTGGGACACATCTTGAATAATAATGGCAAGATACTCAAAAGATGCAAATGTACCAAAGTCTACATCTATAGACTTTAAGGTCGAGTAAATATTTGCTAAACTGCCAGCTTTTTTGCCTTGGTGAACTGCATGAGTAAAGCTGTAATTCGGAATATGCAGTTTCAATTAAAACTGCGGCACCATCAGAGCTAAGCCACATTTCACTTAATGTAAGAAAGTAAATTTTCCTATCACTAATAAGGTTGTTAATGGAAAAAGTCTTTCTGGTTAAAGCTCTAACATTTCGTAAGGTCATATTTAAGGTCTTGGAAGAGCAGAGCTGAATCAGAGTGTTACGACAACTTGAAATGGTAATTATTTGTGTTAATGCCACAATGTGAAGATTTTTTACTTGATCTATAATCTGTAGTTATAGATCTAATACCGTGCACATCTAGAGGTGAAATGTTAATTAAATTTTTCACATTTATGCCACTTTATCCAGGTTTATTACATAAACTATGGTTCGTGATTATAGTGTTAATAGAGGGCACATCTAAAGATGAGTTAACTACAGAATTATCACATCCTAGCAAGGCACTATGAAAAACATTAGAATTTGAATTATGTAGTCAGGAAAGACAGATTGCCTTTGAGATGTTTTTGGAGAGGACCAATCCACTGAATCTGTTCGGCTGCAGATCATCTTGCCTGAAGAAATGCAGTCTCTCCCAGAAGAGATCCTAGTTATCCATGAACCCAATATTATGTACCTGGCAGAAGTCTTTCAGCAAAATGTTTAATGCCAGCAGATCACTGTAGTACTTTTTAGACCTTCTAGCTAGAGGGGGAGGACCTGAAATGAAGATTCTCGCTGCCGGGGTTCTCTCTTTCTTGGCTTCAATGAATACTGCAAAATCCACTTTAAAAACCTCAGACTGTCGATATTGCATATCATTTACTCCGGCATGTATTCCGAGTTCAACAGCAATGTCCTTATGCTTTTTTTCGAAGACTGTCAACACTCTTCTCGTAATGTCTCATGCAGTACATGAGCACAGGGAAAGCAAGAAACAAATGATTTCTTATTGGGCAAGAAATATTGAGGTTGCGAACAATTGAATCCCCATTAACAAATGCATCACCAGAGACTGCTGGCATGGTGGGAAAGTGGAGAGGGTTGAAGCGGTTCTGGATGGCGATGCTTGCTTGGGCCAACGGAGGTAATCTAGCCTTGAGCCCTCACCGGCATAGCTGAAACAGCCTGTTTCGCTCGTTGTCGTTACTTTGGATGACTGCAGGGGTAAAACTCACTTGGCCAAGTGAGTGCACAGTACGGCATGGGGTTGAAGTTGCTGAATGAAGGCAATTTGTGATAATCTCAGCTGATGATGAAGTCTCTTTTAGCAGGCGAGCCTTCAGTTCTCTCAGGTGCAATTTTCTATCTAAGAGTTGATGGATTTGGTTCTCAAGGCCCCGGAGTTCTTTGACAATACTATGCATCTCATAGTTGGCCTTTGTCCATTATGCTTCCACTTCATGTCCTAGGAAAGAAAGAAAAAAAGAAAGAAAGAGAGAGAGGGTTAGGGCAAGAGTTTAGGACTTGTGCACGTGGGCATTCAATCGCATGAACAACTCCACCTTAGTTATTCCTGCACCTTCTCTTTGTCCTCAACTCACCCACATACTTATCCTTGCCAAGTACTAGCATGGCACTCCCTATTCACAGTGCCAGAGCAATGGCAGAACTGTGCTTCCAGCCTTGGAGGTATACAACTCTGGGTAGGTCTCCTGGGCATGACCTCAAGCAGTTGTCTTGCCTTTCCTTCCAGGCACCATACTACTTCAAAACAGCAAGGTAAAGTATGAAAAACTTCTTATAAAAGAAAAGTAAGACTATAAAAAGTTTTATTCTCTCCTAAATTAATGCCCTGTGATATGGCCTACTACAAACAACCACACTATTATACATTTATTTATTTAGCCAATGACTTTATCCAGAGTGACTTATAACATTTGAGATACAATTAGTTACATTTCTTTTTCCAATAGGAGCACAGGAGGGTGAAGTGACCTGCTCAGGGACACAGAGTGTCAGTGGCAGTATTTGAACCCCCACCTCAGGGTTTGAAGTTCAAAGCCTTAAACGCTGTACCACACTGCCTGCCTATTCTTTCACTGTATTCCTAACATCTCTATTTCTTCCATACAGTTCTCTCGCCAAATTAATAAAATATTTAGGGTTGCAGGAAACTGGAGCCTGTTTTGGCAGCATCAGGTGCAAAGAAGGAACACGTTTTGTACACAGTGTGATTGCATGGCAGACTCACTTATTTCAGGCTAATGTTGAGTTGCCAAGCAATATAAGATGCGTATCTTTGAGATGTGGTAAGAAACTAAAAATACCAGAAGTTAGAAATCACATAGATATGGGAACAATATTCAATTTCTTGTATTTCATTCAAGGTTAGACAAAACAATTGTGGTTAGTAATGCAGCGCTTAACTTGAATATGTAGTACTATTGTATTGAAATCACTAAAGCCAGTCATATTCTTTGAGCAGAAAACTTGTGAAAAAAAGGTGGTGTTCCAAATGCAACTATTACAATCACATGATGCTGATTAGGTGTAAACTGAATCTGTTACATTGGTCCAGAAAAAGAGGCAATAGTGTTTATTCTCATTACCCTTTCACACTTCTGGCAAGAAATGAACCATCCAGTTGGTATTGTTTTGTATATTTGCATGTGTATTTTCTTTTCTTTATATTTGCACACATGCTAATAAGAAGGAATATTGACTATTTTCTAACATTAGTGTATTTTCCCTGATGTCTCATACTTGCTGCCTTGTAAGTGGCAACAAATTCTCAGCAGTGATTTCTAGGCGAAGATCAAATGCTCCTGCTGCACAAGTCAGAACAAGTCAGACAGCTGGATTTTAACAACCTGGAAGGTGAGAGGAGTTTTTTTTTCTCTTTTTATATTTAATAATGCTTTATTCTGGCTGTTTACCCTGTCAGCACTGTTCCTGTTGAATATTTGCACAAAGATTCAAGGAGTTTTTATTGACTAGCTGGGATGAGGGGCTGATGTACAAGTGGAGGGACGATGGCCACCAAAGGCCAGAAAGTTCAAGGGATACTCAGGTTAAGTGTAAAGGTAATGTGAATAAATTAAGTAAATGACAAGCATCAATTTTTTATTTTATAAATATTGTAAATATAGCTGTTTTAAAATGAACACACTCAAATTTCTTAACTGTGCTTTCATTTGTAGTTAGACTTACAAATGTTACAAACTAACATGCTCTAAGTATAATCATTTTTTTGTTATTTCAATTTGCCACAAATTTGCACAATTTAAAAATTAAATAGGGAATACTATTACAATTTACCTGCTTCCTGATAAATGTTTTAAAAAACCTGCTAAACTTTCAACTAAATTGTTTATGTTAATTTTAAATATAAGTGTTTAGTCAACTTTGAGCAATGGTGATTGTCATTTCAAATTGCTACTGTGTCAGTGTGTGTGTAATTTGCGATCAAGGCTTTGCACACACTGCTTTAAGAATTGGCTCCGTCTCCCATGACCCTGTATTGGATGAAATGATGTTAAAGTTTAATCTTTTTCAGTCTTGAAGAAACAAAAAGTGCACAGTGCTGATCTTTAAACCATCATGATTATGATGTCATGCATTGCACACTCCCAGTCATCCTGCCTAATGATGGCATAGCAATTATCAACAAATCTATACTAAAATGACAGTAACCATAAGGAAAACAAGATGGTACCTCAAGAAAACATAATTATATGCATTTGTAAGGGGCCAGATAAGTCTGTGTTTTGTTTATTTGTTGTTTCTTAATTAATTTCTCAAAGGATTTCATGATATGAAAAACTAAGACGAAGGATATGATTGTAGATATCAAGTGCTTCCCTCCTTTTATTGTCTCAACTGTGGCGGACAGCTGGGGCCCTTGACTGGCCAGGATGCATCTTCTGCATATGGTCTGGGGAAACAGGCATGGGCTGTATAATACCTCCCCCGGGACGCTAGATGGCAGCCCCCCTGGATGGCGGTGTGTGATTAAGGTGCTGTACCCACAGAGGTGCAGGTGGATGTATATATACAGGTCAGCACCAGGAAGGGGGGATAGATGAATCGAGGAAAAGAGGAAGATAAAGGAGGTTAAAGGACAGGAAAGAGCAGTCTTAGCAGGCACTCGGCTCTTCTCAGCAAGGTAAAGTGAGGTTAAATTTTCATTTATTTCATCTAATTGCTTTTGTATTTATGTATTTTAGTATTAAGCAGTGTTTAAATTATTTTATACAACCCCATCAATGTATAATATGCCAATAACAATAGGATTTTTTTCCATGGGAACGAATTAATCATTTTCCCTTTATTTCTTATAGGAAAAATTTGTTTGGTATAAGTCCTGTTTGGTACAAGTCCAAGGATCTGAAATGGATTAAGGACGTATACCGAGGTACCACTGTATTTGTATTGCGCACTCAGTAATACAGTCATATGAAAAAGTTTGGGAACCCCTCTTAATTCTTTGGATTTTTGTTTATCATTGGCTGAGCTTTCAAAGTAGCAACTTCCTTTTAATATATGACATGACTTATGGAAAAAGTGGTATTTCAAAAGTGACATTAAGTTTATTGGATTAACAGAAAATATGCAATATGCATCATAACAAAATTAGACAGGTGCATAAATTTGGGCACCCCAATGGAGATATTACATCAATACTTGGTTGAGTCTCCTTTTGCAAGAATAAAAGCCTCTAGACACCTCCTATAGCCTTTGATGAGTGTCTGGATTCTGGATGGAGATATTTTTCACCGTTCTTCCATTCAAAATCTCTCCAGTTCAGTTGAATTTGATGGCTGCTGAGCATGGACAGCCTGCTTCAAATCATTCCATAGATTTTCGATGATATTCAAGTCCGCGGACTGTGACGGCCATTCCAGAACATTATACTTCTCCCTCTGCATAAATGCCTTTGTAAATTTCGAACTATGTTTTGGGTCATTGTCTTGTTGGAATATCCAACCCCTGCGTAACTTCAACTTTGTGACTGATGCTTGAACATTATCCTGAAGAATTTGTTGATATTGGGTTGAATTCATCCGACCCTCGACTTTAACAAGGGCCGCAGTCCCTGAACTAGCCACACAGCCCTACAGCATGATGGAACCTCCACTAAATTTGACAGTAGGTAGCAGGTAATCTTCTTGGAATGCAGTGATCTTCTTCCACCATGCAAAGTGCTTTTTGTTATGACCAAATAATTCAATTTTTGTCTCATGACAAAGAATATTTAGAATTAAGGTGCATCAGTCCTTCCAAATTATAAAAGTATGATGCTAATAGAACTATAAGAAGCGTGACACTTATGTATTAAATAAGAGTGTGCTAAAGCTAACTGAACAAATGTAATCTAATGCAGATACTAAAGCTATAAGAATATAATTTCTTATAGCTAATATAATGCACTGAACTAACCTTAATGTAACCCTTGATATTTTATGAACAATGTGCGTGCAACAGTATAAGGAAGTGAGCATTGTCTAAAACCGCGGAGTTCCATACACCCTATAACCGTTAGGGAAAACTTGCTATAACTAGTCTTATGTATGTGTAAGTCAGCAGAAGTGTATTTTTTAAAATTGTGAAAATACTGACCACTTTTTATCTGTAAAAAGCACTGTGTGCTTCTGCATGTTGCAATTCAGGGTGTGACTGCAAGCTATAACGATCTATGTATGACCCCAGAATGAACTGCCGCGGTTTTTTGCTTTTTCTTCTTAACGGACCCGAGTATTTAAGGAAGTCTCTCTTTCCTGCTGACAGGCTGACGTTTTGTAGCTACTTAATGTGACAGGGTCTGCAGCCTGCTTTTTCTCACCAAGAATAAAGAAATTTGGTGTTTTTTTGACTCCCATTGTTTTTTCGACTTCAGTGTCCACACTCATCAGTCCAAAGCACTTTGTTCCAAAATGAATCTGGCTTGTCTAAATGAGCATTTGCATACAAGCGACTCCTTTTGTGGCATGAGTGCAGAAAGGGCTTCTTTCTCATCACCCTGCCATACAGATGTTCTTTGTGCAAATTGCGCTGAATTGTAGAACGATGTACAGATACACCATCTGCAGCAAGATATTCTTGCAGGTCTTTGGAGGTGGTCTGTGGGTTGTCTGTAATCACTCTCACAATCCTGAGCATATGCCGCTCCTGTATTTTTCTTGGCCTGCCAGACCTGGGTTTAAAAGCAACTGTGCCTGTGGCCTTCCATTTCTTGATTACATTCCTTACAGTTGAAACTGACAGTTTAAACCTCTGAAATAGCTTTTTGTAGCCTTCCCCTAAACCATGATACTGAACAATCTTTGTTTTCAGATCTTTTGAGAGTTGCTTTGAGAATCCCATGTTGTCACTCTTCAGAGGAGAGTCAAAGGGAAGCACAACTTGCAATTGACAACCTTAAATACCTTTTCTCATGATTGGACACACTTGTCTATGAAGTTCAAGGCTTAACGAGCTAATCCAACCAATTTGGTGTTGCAAGTAATCAGTATTGAGTGGTTACATGCATTCAAATCAGCAAAATTACAAGGGGACCCACATTATCGCACAGCCAGTTTTTCACATTTGATTTAATTTCATACAACTAAATACTGCTTCACTGAAAATCTTTGTTCAGAAAACACCCCAGTACTCAGATGTTCCTAGGAAATGAAAGACATACCACTGTTATCTTTTTTGTTGAAAGTAGAGTCAATTATTATGCAGGCTGAGAGGGGTTCCCAAACTTTTTCATATGACTGTATATGGTCGAATATATGGAAAGTTGTTTGTGGTAATAAAACACTTTACTATGTAGTCCTAGCTTCTGAAGGATATTATTAGTTTCTCTAATTTAAACTGCTGTGCTCCAATTAGATGATGCCGTTTCTGGAAGAAAAGGGTGGCATAGTGGTTAAGACTTCAGACTTCAAACCCTGAAGCTGTGGTTTCAAGTCTTGGCACCCGTGTTGCAACTGGAAAAATAAAAGAAATGTAACCAGCTGTATCTCAGATATAGTAGTTCATTTTGGATAAAAGCATCAGTCCAATAATAAGTAAACAATATAAAGTCTTGAAAAAGACTAGAATGAAACCTTACAAAGTATGCCATGCATTCTGAAACCAAATTGTCAATTTTGACTCCTTTTACCTACAATTAAATTTCATGTCTCATTTTTGTCAAAAGCCATATCTTTTGGGGAATTTTTAGGAGAAACATCTGAAACAAAGTTCATTCTTAAATGAAACATAAATGAGAATCCTTTTTAAGCCTCATGAGCCATCAAAGATCAACCTTTGAGGAGTAAACTTTTCCTATGGGGAAAGCAAATTTAATTCTAAGGTAAATAAAGAAGTTTACACAAACCTAAAAGAAAAGGACAACCACCATCAGCGCTCCTCCAGACCACAGTGGTAAGTGGACCATCTGGTTGAGGTAAACTCCCCCAAATCCACCAAGTAACAGTATACCAAACAGCTTGGGCCCCACATGATATTTGATGGGACTTAGCCAGGCTAAAAAACTCCCCTGAAGCCAGACCTGATCACCACTTCATTTGCACTAATTAGACACACATATTAGACACACATGAAGTAAAACAAATTCTAACAAAGTTAATAAGATAGAAAACAATGTGACAACTTAATTAACATCAATTAGGAAAATAACAGCAGAAACACATAGAATAACTAAATAAACCTAAAAACAAATTAAACGAAAAGCTATGCATTTAACACATTAAGCAATAAAAAGAAGTGTGGAGAAAAATAGAACTAAACAAGGAGAAAACACAAACCCCGCAAAACTAAATACCCAAATACTACTATTAAAGGCAACCTAATTAATAAATTCTTAAGGCAGAATAAAGACAAAAATACATTTTAAAATAGAACAGACAAAAGAAGACAACCAACAATATGCAACATTAGATTGGGGCGGCATTTCAAGAACTCTTTCTAATCAACTCCTCAGCAAGGTACTGTGGCTGCTGCGGCTTAAGTAGAGTCTCAAGTGATTGTGATAATCGAGGCACCTGAGGAATAAACTGTAAATGAAGGGTTCATGTCCTGGGAGGAGTTTGCTTGCTAGTAAAGGATAGCATTGAAAACAAATGCAAGAAAAAAAGTAAAGCTAGAAATGAAGCAAGGAGCAGTAATTATTGGGCAATTACATTGTAAATACAGAGTAATCAAAGACAGGATAAAGTGTTGCTAATTGAACTACTAGAGCCATACAAAAATTAATCTATTTTAAATGATTTACAGATCTTCTTAAGTGGTTATTTGATTCATGTTTATAGCTGTAGAAACTGTACTAAAATGTAACTATTAAATGCCACCATTAATTGCAGCTATGTTTCATCTAAATTATTAGTTTTAAATTCAGAACATAAGATGGCAGCATTGTTCCATTATCTAAATTTCTACAATGCAAACACTGAACCTAAAGTATATGGACATTAAAAATGACATTTTTTTAAGGATTATATAACATTATTTTAAACTTGATTGTAGTACAGCAGAACTTTTTAAAATTTCAAAATAATTTAAGAATAACTGATATATTACATACAAATGAAAAGGTTGAAAAATGAATTGAGAGGTGTGATTAAGCAGAATTTGCTCCCTGTTTTGACTACCAACACCTTTGTGGAACAAGCATATTCTTCCTGTCTAAAGGCATCTTTTTAGGTTGCTTAAAGCCTTTAACCTGTCCTGGTGTAAGTACGACTATCCTGTTTGACAGGCTGGTGTCTTATACAGGATTAATTCCCGGGCACAGTTACTGAAATCCCTGAAAATCATCAAGTGACTTTAGGAAATAGATTCATTAAAATTCCATGTTATATTATCAAGGACATCTTCCTGTGCAGTAGAATGTTATAATTAAACATTTAATAAGCTTTTAAATAATCCATTTAATTAAATTATTTTTTAATCATTTTTTTTGTTGAAGTTGCACAGAGCCTGTTGTTGGTGCACTGGCACCTTTAATGACTTTTAGCACACCAGAATTATCAAAAAATGATGTTTCATTAAATAAATAAAGAAAATGGGAAGATGAAAAAAGACAGTAGGCAAAAAAATATGTAAATAGGACATAAAACAAACCTGGATAGGGAGGCTATAAATGTTCAAGCATTCACCAACGTTTCTGATTAATCTAACCAGCATCCCTTTGAGGATGTGATAGGAATGCTGGTGTGTGTGGAGAACACTCAAACTTCACACAATGATAACATGTGGGATTTAAACCCCAATTGTGTAACCATGAAGGAGCAGTACTTACCACTGAACCATTTGTGATTTCATTTTTAAAAATCATTTTGTTTAGTTTTCTCCTTTATTTTCTGTAACAACTCTGTCATGGATCTGGTTTGTGCCATATCATGTTTCTTCCATTTTTTTGAATAATTTATATCTGATTTTGTGGTTGCTTAAATTTTGTTATTATTGCAGTGCCATTTTGTGTTTTGTTTTTTTGGGTGCTTCATACCCTTTTGTAAAAATTTGCCTAATGCCTCATTGTTAGCAGTCATTATACATGTTTCTAGTCATTATTTCCCGATTATACAGCATAAGAAAACACCATCTCTGAAATCAAGCTTTGTCTTTCTTATGAGATAGTCAGGAGCCATCAAATCAAGTTAGTGTTTTTAGCCTGACAATTTATTTTTGGTTTCCAGTTTTGGCTTAGTGTTTCAAGAATGACCTATGACCCTTGTCTTCTGTTTGACTTTGATATCAGCCTGCTCCCTTTGTTACTTTTAGTCCCCAATCTTTTTATTTCTCCTTTCCTTCCTGTGGTGCATTTCTAACATCTTCTAGATTTTCCTTTTTTATTGTGACACTGAACTTGCTAGCCCACTAGCTAACTCTTGGTGGTTTTGTGTATTTAAGTAACAGTCTATCATAAAATTACTTAATGTATACTGACCTGTGTAGACCCTTGTGAATTGCTCTCATCTGTAGACAGGTTATTTGTCTCAGTATATGAATATACTACAATTAAAAAAGAATTTAACTGTCAACTTCACATCATTGTCACATGATAATGATTTGCTTAAATACTATTACTGCACCTGTAAATCCATGAAATATGAAAAGACTACAAATTTATCAGAGTTTGGTAAAGCACTTATGAAAGTTATTGAAATAGAAAAATAGATACTAACACTAATGAGGCGGTCACATGTTAATGTTTAAAAAACATTTCACCATGTGGTACAATGGAAAGCATATGACAGCTGTAAAATGGATTTAATTTATTGTCATTCAAACCATACAACAAGGAGTGCACAGCTGAATGAAACTGTGTTTCTCCAGTCTCAATGTATGAACACAAACATAAAGACAAGTGCACATTATATAACAACAGATAGACATAACAGACAAAATATATATATAATCCAGTAGACGATATTGGTGAATACTTGTAAAGTGTTCAAGTGGCGAAAAACATTAACATAATGCAAAGACATAATAGCATTTTAGGAGATACGAGATTCCAAATACATGCGTTCAAACAGTCTGTGTGTGTGTTCAGTAATTTAACAGTCTCAGGAGGTAAGCATGTTGTTTGTTATTAGGAAATTGAATAGTCTGATGGCCTGTGGGAAGGAACTCCTACTGAGTTGGGCAGTCTTGCACCACATACTGCGGTACTGTTTGCCAGACGGCAAAAGTTTGAACACTCCATGAGCTGGGTGGGTGGTGATTCTGACTACCTTGGTGGCTCTCCAAAGACAGCATGACAAGTACAAATCTTATATAGATGGGAGGGAGGTTCCAATGATTTTTTCTGCTGTCCTCTCCACTCTTTGGAGGGACTTCTGATCCAAAACAGTGCAGCTGCTATACCAGACTATGAGGCTGCTGGTCAAGATGCTCTCTATAGTGCCTCTGTAGAATATTTATTCTCCTCATCCATCGCTAGAAAGTGAAGATGCTACAATGCCTTCTTGACAAGGGAGGTGATGTTTGTAGTCCATGTCAGGTCATCCGTGATGTGCACCCCTCCATAAGTGGATTATAAGTGGAGTATGTGCCATGTGTTTCCTCCTGAAGACAACAATGATCTCCTTCATCTTGCTGACATTCAATAACAGATTGTTGTTGTCACACCAGACAATGAGTTGGTTCACTTCCTCTCTGTAGGAATAGTCATCATCATTGCTGATGAAGCCCACCACCATTGTGTTGTCTGAGAATTTGACGATATGATTCCAGTTATGCCTGGCACAACAGTTGTGTGTCATCAACGTGAATAACCAAGGGTTCAGAACACAGCCGTGGGGGACCCCAGGGTTTATGGTAGGCCTAATGGTCTCTGAGATGTTTTTTCCAACACGTACTGTCTGGGGTCTGTCTCTGAGGAGGTCCAATATCCAGTACCATAATAGGGTGTTGATGCCTAGTAGGTCAAGTTTTCTTACCAAGTGCTGGGGATTAACTGTACTAAAAGCAGAGCTAAAGTCAAAAAAGAGGAACCGCACATAACTGTTCTTATTTTCCAGATAGGCCATGGTCAGATGTGTTGATGATATGGCATCATCTGTGGAACATTTAGGACAGTGCATATATGGTCCTTGACAAGATTTTCAAAGTACTTTGTCATGATTGGGGGTGAATGCTATAGGGAGATAATCATTGAGCGTTGATGCTGGTGAATCCTTTGGCAATGGTATGATAGTAGTGGCCTTGATGCAATGAGGTACAATGGCTGGCCACAGGGAGATATTATAAATGTCTGTAAGAAAGTGCATCAGTTGGTCAGCACAGTCCCTGAGTGTACACCCTGGTATATTGTCAGGACCTACAGCTTTCTGTAGGTTGACCCTGCGCAGTGTCCTCTGAATATCAGCTGAGCGAAGACAGAGTCTTTCATCATCCAGGCTGAGAGAGGCTTTCATTGTTGCTGTGCTCCTCTTTTATTCAAACTGTTAATTGCATTGAGGAAATCATTATTGTCATCACAGAGTGATGGAGGAGATCTGTAATCTGTGATTGACTGTATGCCTTGCCACAAGCACCTGGGGTCTTTTGACTCAATGAAGTGACCATGGATGTTCTGTCCATAAGTATGCTTTCCAGCTGTCATGCCCCGGTTTGTGTTGGCTCAATGCAGATCTAAGAGCATTTTTGTCCCCAGACATGCACCTCTCTGGCAAGCCAGGGTTTCTGGTTGAAAGGTATACTAATATTCTTGATGATGGTCACATCTTCCACGCACTGGATTACACATGGATCTTGTCACAGACTCATCATAATAATTGTATATCAGTAAAAGATTCTGTGTAAACAGTCAGAATTTGTTCAGATGGCCAGAATCACATGTATTTTACTGATTCCCTGAAGAAATGGGAAGATTACAGGAATCATTTCTGGGTGGGACACCTGTTCATCATTGGACACAATCATGCAAAGTTAATTTAGAATCTCAAATCAACCTAACAAAAAATGTTTAAACTTTAAGAGGAATCCAGTGATTGCAGTTAATATTAATATTAAATAATATTAATAAAATGCTGTTATTTTATATTAAATGGCTAAAAGATATCAGTAAATATTATTAAACGTGTGAGATATTATCTAGTAATGATGTTTGTTTTGACTAAAATTTATGTAGAGGGACTATAACACTTTCCTCCAAATTCAACGTTCAAACACTCCTCAAAATAATAGCTATTTAATGGCACTTTACTGGTTTATGTGGTTCCTCATAGCTCAGTTGACTGACCATTTCATTCCTTTTAAGGGCTCTTTGCATATCAAGTTGGTTCTTTGGGCTTTAAAATGGTTCTGAATATTTGGACAAAACAGAATCTTTTAACATACAGTAGTAGGCATGCTAGCAAGATACTAACAAATCAAAAAAACCTGAACTTAGCCTGTGCTATTTATATGCAGCAAGAGTCCTCTTAAATCAGGAACCCATTGATATTTCCCAAATCATCTATTCATCCTTATTTATAGGATCTGTTACAGATATAAATAAAAGGCTTTGTTGAACCTTCATATGGGTGGTTCTTTTGGGAAGCAAATCAAATCAAAATGAAATCATACTTAATTTGCCACATATTATACTGTAAATTATACACAGAGTACAATATGCAGTGAACTGCTTAGTTGCCCAACTCATATGATTGTGACTTGAGACAAATATAAAATAAAAAAATAAAATAATAATTAAATAATTAACTAATTAAAAAAATAATAATAAAATTAATTAAATATAATAAAAAAAATAAAAATCTAAAATCATTAATAGAAATATAAATATAGTATAACAATAATAATAACAACAATAATAACAATAATAATCTAAATAGATAACTTAAATAACATGCAAGAGAGTTAACAATATTGCATTATGTATTTCTAGACTGCTTCCTTATTTCCTTATTTTTGCAGATGGACTGTGGAACAAAGCTCATCCTCTTTCACTCTGAACAGGACTTTAGGCAACAGTAGTGTTTACCTGACTGCAGCACAAAAAAAGAGGCTGTTGTTGGGATGGCTGGTGTCATGGATAATGTTCCTTGCCCTGGTGCAATATTGCTCAGTGTAGATGTCCCAGAGGTTAGTGAGTGCTCACCCTGTGATGCAAAAATGGATCACCTATTGCATTGTTCTAAAGATGCACTTTGGCCCTTTTATTTGTAAGAGTGTACATGGTTGGCGGTTTCGGGCCTAGGAAAATATGGGCCAGGTACAAGCCACTGTTGCTACAGGTAGTAGCAGCAACAGTAAGATGCCAAAAGCATAAAAGAAACAGGCTGCCATTAGGAATCTCTGACCATAATTAATTTTATTCTAATTTTCCCAGAGGTATACTGTATAACTGCTTCAATCTCTGCTTAGATCAACATGTTGATTGATTAAACAATGGTGCATACCAAATTATTTTGCTTAACAACAGTGTATAAATATTTTAATTGGTTAAACAACAGTATTGTTGCTAAACCTCTGAATGCTAATTAGAAACCAACATCCTCACAAGCCAAGTAAATGCAAATATTTTCTAAGGAAACATGTAGTTTTGTTATTACAGTACTGTTTGTTGAAGTAATACCAATCAAAGTAGTTTGGTCTTCAAAGTAGGTGACTCTTTTGAGTAACAGATAAATATCAACTGTATGTCCTGTAGAGGGCTATCAACAATAACCTGTAACAGCGTTATTCAGAAATTTTGCCTTTCCACTTGTCATCTCAGCCTCAATCAGAGGGTTCCTATTGCCCCTTCATCATTTGGCTTTAACATTTGCTAATTTACATGTTTTTTTCTAAGAACAACACACAGAAAGTTCATTTAAAAAAAACCCACAGATTTCTAGTCAATTACACTGGCACATATTTGGTATATATTTAAAAATGGTATTCTGAAAAAATGGAAAGAAATGTACACCATTGCAATACAAATCTCCTTATATAGTAATGGTGCCTGGCTGTTAATGGTTTATTAGGAGATGAAGGGGAAAGAAAGAAACACCCACACTAGTTAAAAAACCTAAAACATGTTAGACTGATATCATAAAGTAATGAAGAGTGCTGCATGAGTCTGTTTCTTAGGCTATAAGAGAAATAATCACATATTAGGAATCCACATTTTCTTGTTTATGGAAGCTTATATTAATAAGAAGTTTTCTTACAGCAAAGAAATCTGTGCCACTGACATTTTAGATTTCTACAGAAAAAGAAGGAAATTAAAAAAAAGGCAATAAACAGTACATACAGAATGATCTGACCTGACAGAAGTACATGTATTTGGTAAACAGGAGAAGGCCAAAAGACACATCTGCTACATTTCTAAACTAAGGGAAGGCAAATTGAAAGACACCAAAAAGCTATGATTTTTTTAAATGAGTTAATAAATAAATCCACTTTTTATACTCTTCTTTATATACTACTCAAAAATATTAAGGGGACACTTAATCATTCTCAGTCTAACACCAAGTCAGTTAAGCTTCAGGGATATCAGTCTGTCCTGTTAGGATGCATAAGTAATTGTGAATCAACTTCACCTGCTTTGGTGCAAATGAAAGTGACAACAGGTGAACTGGAGAGGCAACCCCCAAAAAAGGAATGGTTTTGCAGGTGGTGGTCACAGACAATTACTATCTCCTTATCCTTCCTGACTGAATCTTCTCTATTGTCTGTCTGTATACCTGCATTGTTATCGGCATTGTCATCACTCTTTAATTTTATATTGTTCTTTATCAGTATGCTGCTGCTGGAGTATGTTAATTTCCCCTTGGGATTAATAAAGTATCTATCTATCTATCTATCTATCTATCTATCTATCTATCTATCTATCTATCTATCTATCTATCTATCTATCTATCTATCTATCTATCTATCTATCTATCTATCTATCTATCTATCTAGTTTTGCATTTTGCTAGTGTCCTTGTCACTGTTGGTAGCATGAGGCAGTACCTGTAGCTGATTCAGGTTGCACAACCAGTCCAGCTCCTCCAGGATGGTACATCTATACATGTCATTGCAAGAAGGTCTGAAGGGCATATAGGAGTTACCACCACTTGCAAAACCATTCTGTTTTTATAGGGGGGGTGGGGGTTGTCTTGCTGTTGCCTCTTCAGTGCACCAAAGCAGGTGAAGTTGATTCACAATCGCTTATACTTCCTAACTGGACAGATTGATATCCCCAAAGCTTAATTGACTTAGTGTTAGACTGTGATGATTAAGGGCTCTCTTCATTTTTTTTGAGCAGTTTACATGCATCCTGTACTGTATATGAGTGTATTGGTGTGATGGCAAAATCTGACATATTAAAAATAATGAACTATATAAAATTCTACTTCAGTATTCCACATATCATTGATCTTTCAACAGCTAAGACCCATCACAAGCAAACCACAGTGCATCAAGACACAGACAAATCTCAATGACTCCTGCAGAACAGCAAAAGGTTTGACAACTGAAAAAGGCTGTGGAACAAATATCCAGCCTGGGAAGAATTAAAAACAGGAAAGACTTCACAAAAAGTAAATCAAAACAATTTCTTCAATTATTTAAAAGCAGTGTGAGCAGCTATGAAAAGAGAATGTTTAAGAGCCAATGTATGAAAAATAAATATTTCCTTCAATATGATGTCATACTGTACATGTTATATGATTTATGCTAATGCACACTGTTAATGGTATGACAGTATATAAAATACATGAAAAAAGAAAACAATTTCATTGCATTGTTACCTAGTTGGTGTCTGATTGGTTTTTGGTGTCAGAAAATGCAAGTGCATCATTAAAATCATATTTCCCTGGATTTGAGTGTTTTATTACTTTGATTCCTCATAACGTTCATGATTTTATGTATGATTGTAGGAAGCATTCTAGAATAGCATCTACACTATTAAATGTTTATTCTGTGTATGGATAATCACCACATCAGATGTTATGTAATGACAATGAGAAGTGCCTAAGTATTATTCTTTGTCAAGCATTGTTTAACTGCCTCACAGTCTGCCATCTTGGAACAAAATATACAGAAATGTATAAATTAATAAAATAGTATGAAAAAATTCAGGGTTTGTTATGTGTAATATTACACATAAAGTTGGTTCTATTATGATGTCGTCCCTCTTGTAAGAATTTAATTAGTACACATGTTAAAGTTTTCTTTTAGTTTTAGTTTTCTTTTTTTATCAATAACTTGCTTTAATTACTTTAAAAAAATCTTTAAAGTTTGTCTACAGAATTAATTTGTTTGAGATTACAAGGAAAGGAATCGTAGGATGTACCTTCCTTTTTTACCAATGAAAATTAAAAAAGCAGCACTATCGAGATAAATGAAAACATCATGATGGTGGCGGTGGTGCTAGTGGTTTTGATGATAGTTTTAGATAAAAGAGAGGAGTGTATCGATCCTGCAAACAGACACAAGGCATTTTTAAACAGTGCACAGGTATCCTGATTAAAGTAAACAATAAATGGCAGTTGGAAGAGATACTCAAGGTAAGTAATTCATTACAAGTTATTCATTACTTCTCTCAAATTGTAATGAGATTACTTTTTACTTCATGGAAAAAGTTATTGCCATTAATAATTTTACATTCCTCTTTAAACCCATACAAATTGGATTACAGACACTGAAGAAAACAAATTGCTTCTTGTGACGTCAATTTAATGTAGAAACACTACATAACATGTGACTTTACTCATGTGAACGTCCCATCAACCATTTTATTTCACTTCAAAGTTAATTTTTTCAGGGTTTCTAGATATATATTTCATATGAACTTGTGAAGTATTATTCAAGAATTAAGTAAAACTCTGATTCAGCCTTGAAAAAATGCAACCTCTTCAAACAATCTTCCCTTTGTGTGTCAGATTTGGGATGCAGGACATTGCTCTGTCCCTCATAATGGCTAAAAGTATAGGGAATCGCCTTCATCTGTCTGTACCTCACATTCATATAAAATGAATAAAAGTATAGTGAGCACTAAATTATCATTTTGTGGTAAACAGTTTAACACAAGCACCATTAATGTCTATCTTGACTGCTTGACTGAGTACCAGTAAATTATTTACACTTTTGTAACTTCACTTTCATCCCAAGTCATCCAACAACTTTTGTTACATTTAAATGCTAGCCAACCTTAAACTAGATTTTACTTTCTTCTTCATCATATTAATGGTACAATATCCACCTCTGGTCTTTTGACGTCTCTTTTACAATATTGCCAGCATTTTTTCTACCCAATATAAACGCTTATAATCAAAATCCCGTTCTTCTTATTAACCAAAAGGGGCAATCAGATGATATCAGTTGTTATTACTTCTGTTATTTTTCTGTTCTTAAATGTTTGTTTCCATTTTTTAATTTCAATATTTTGTTTTCCAAATATTTGTTTATTTTTATTGTTAGGGCGATGACATCATCTTGCCACCATTTTGTGTGAGTTTTTTGTTGATTGCGCCACAATTTTTTACTGCTATTTCATGGCCTTGGGATTTGAGCCCACATACCAATAACTGTGAGACAGCAATGTTAACTACTTCTTCCTCTTTATTTTTTCCCACTTCTTGTGGGGTCGATGTTTTAAACTCAAATGATAAGAAAATCATAAAAAAAATCTTAAAAATGAAATAGAAAGTAAAACCCAATAAAATCTCACATGTCACCATTCCTGTTGATGTATCTTTTAAAACTGATTGTTTGTCAGAATGAACAAGTTATAGTAGATTAATTTGAAAGAAATGATAGATGTAATGATTAGCTGATAAAAAAATCTTTCAAAATAACATCAAATATGGAATGCTTTCAAAACAAATTGATACAAATTTATATCTTAGTGTGGCAATAGCTTTTAATTTTGTTTACATTAACTCACATTTTTGTGACAACAGTTAATGAACAGTAAGCCAGAATAAAAATGGTATCTTAAGCTGTTGCTAAATATCTAGATGGACAGCATTATAAGAGATAAATTTAGTTGTTATGTTGCATTATCCATTTGGTCTTTTTTGCCTCTTGGTGACCTAATGGACGAAACCTCAGTGACTGGGGTTAGATTAAGGTCACTGTTCCTCTAGCATATTGTAAAAAATGAGTAAAGGAGGTTAGCATCAAAAAGTGCATCTGACTGTAAAGACTGTCTGTTCCATTGTACCCATATTTGAAGGGAGAAACCTGCCAAGCTGGATGAAACTTCAAAATGGCTGTTAAACCAGCAGAGTCAGACAGAGGGTAACTTGATGGCCAGCAGCTTAACACACTTTTCTAATTGCACTGGGAGTGAAAATTGTACTGAAACATTTTACAGCAGGCATATTTTCCACAAACAAGTGAGGAGTATGTTCTTATGATGAACTCGCTTCTGAAACATAAATTAGCGCACAAGGTTAATGTCAACTGGAAAAACAATTGCAGTGCAATTAGTTTGAAACTGAGAATTTAATGTGCTTTCTACTGCAATAAATCCAATGAAACCCCTTTGCCTTCTACAACACATCAAAATATATGACAAAATAAAGCTATTAAATGTAAGCATATTTTTACCTTACTGAGTGGAAGGGGTAAAGCTTCAGAATACAATTTTAGCCATGTGCCCTAATGTTTCTCTGTATCTAATAAGACACTACTGAGAAAGTTTGATTCTTTAGATAGCATGGCTATTATTACAATTTTCTTTCAATTATATGGATTTGTATGAGAAAAATGCAGTAGACGTACTCTATTATCTGTTTGTCTTCATAATTTAAATTTCATGTGTAAGGATGAAAGACCTGGAGGATTTTTGATGAGCTTTTTCCATGCATGTAGCAGAGTTTCAAACTGATACTCCTCAGGTACCTCAGTTGCATGCAGATAGTAGGTAAGTGAATTTCCCATTGGGATTAATAAAGTATCTATCTATCTATCTACAAAGTAAGTACATGGAGGTAGTACAAAGAACGGTCAGACATGGCTTATGACAGGTAACACTCATAACCCCCTTAATATGTATCACTGCATATGTGACAAGTATATGACATAGCTACCAAGCCTTAATGGTTTACACCAAATTGCTGTGTCTATCACAGACAGCCTCATCTGGAAAGATAATAGCTCAGACAAACTGGGAAAAATGTAAGATCATGAAAAAAAAATTCAGTTAGTATATTACTAGTTGGCAACTTTATTATGTTTAGTATTTTATGTATGCATACTTTTTATGCATACATACTATCTTCTTCTTCTTCTTTTGGCTGCTCTTGTTAGGGGTTGCCACAGCGTATCATCTTTTTCCATATCTTCCTGTCCTCTACATCTTGCTCTGTGAGACCCAGCACCTGCATGTCCTCTCTCACCACATCCATAAACCTCCTCTTAGGCCTTCCTCTTTTTCTCTTGCCTGGCAGCTCTATCCTTAGCATCCTTCTCCAAATATACTCAGCATCTCTCCTCTGCACATGTCCAAACCAACGCAATCTCGCCTCTCTGACTTTGTCTCCCAACTGTCCAACTTGAGCTGACCCTCTAATGTACTCATTCCTAATTCTATCCATCCTCGTCACACCCAGTGTAAATCTCGGCTGGTCTCACTACCATCCTGTAGACCTTCCCTTTCACTCTTGCTGATACAGAAGAAAAGGGCTTTTAAAGGTGGTGATCAGCATGAGCTTAAGCGTGTGCAGAAGGAACTCCGAGTCCAGCTCAGGGCAGCGAAGGAGCAGTACAGGAGAAAGCTGGAGCAGAAGTTGCAGAATAACAGCATGAAGGAAGTGTGGGATGGGATGAAGATCATCACTGGCTGCAGCTCGAAGCGGGGTGCCACCATCGAGAGAGATGTGGAGAGAGCAAACCAGATTAACAACTTTTTTAACAGGTTTGACCACCCTAACCCACTCTCACCTCAGAGTACTGCACCCTCCACCCATCCTTCTGCTGATACCAGCATAGGAGAGAGTTTACCCCAACCCACAATTACAGCAGCCCAGGTAAGCAGAGAGTTGAGGAGACTTTGTGCCAGCAAAGCAGCGGGTCCAGATGGAGTATCGCCAAGACTGCTGAAGGCCTGTGCATTGGAGCTGTTGAGTCCTCTAAAGTGCATCTTCAACCTGAGCCTGGAACAGGGGAGAGTCTCGAGTCTTTGGAAAACATCTTCCATCATTCCAGTCCCAAAGGTATCACATCCTAGTGAGCTGAATGACTTCCGGCCTGTCACTCTGACATCGCATGTGATGAAGACCATGGAGCGGCTGCTGTTTCACCACCTGAGGCCACAGGTCCGTCACGCCCTCGACCCTCTGCAGTTCGCATACCAGGAGAAGGTGGGAGCGGAGGATGCCATCATCTACATGCTACACCGATCCCTCTCCCACTTGGACTGTGTTTCTGGACTTTTCTAGCGCCTTCAACACAATCCAACCTCTGCTCCTCAGGGACAAGCTGGCAGAGATGGGAGTAGATTCATACCTGGTAGCATGGATCGTGGACTATCTTAAAGACAGACCTCAGTATGTGCGTCTCGGGAACTGCAGGCCTGACATTGTGGTCAGCAACACAGGAGCACCGCAGTGGACTGTACTTTCTCTGGTCCTGTTCAGCCTATATTCATCGGACTTTTGTAATTTTGCTGATTTGAATGCATGTAACTGCTCAATACTGATTACTTGCAACACCAAATTGGTTGGATTAGCTCGTTAAGCCTTGAACGTCATAGACAGGTGTGTCCAATCATGAGAAAAGATATTTAAGGTGGTCAATTGCAAGTTGTGCTTCCCTTTGACTCTCCTCTGAAGAGTGACAGCATGGGATCCTCAAAGCAACTCTCAAAAGATCTGAAAACAAAGATTGTTCAGTATCATGGTTTAGGGGAAGGCTACAAAAAACTATCTCAGAGGTTTAAACTGTCAGTTTCAACTGTAAGGAATGTAATCAGGAAATTGAAGGCCGCAGGCACAGTTTCTGTTAATCCCAGGTCTGGCAGGCCAAGAAAAATACAGGAGTGGCATATGCGCAGGATTGTGAGAATGGTTACAGACAACCCACAGATCACCTCCAAAGACCTGCAAGAACATCTTGCTGAAGATGGTGTATCTGTACATCGTTCTACAATTCAGCGCAATTTGCACAAAGAACATCTGTATGGCAGGGTGATGAGAAAGAAGCCCTTTCTGCACTCACGCCACAAGCAGAGTCGCTTGTTGTATGCAAATGCTCATTTAGACAAGCCAGATTCATTTTGGAACAAAGTGTTTTGGACTGATGAGACAAAAATTGAGTTATTTGCTCTTAACAAAAAGTGCTTTGCATTGAGGAAGAAGAACACCACATTCCAAGAAAAACACCTGCAACCTACTGTCAAATTTGGTGGAGGTTCCATCATGCTGTGGGGCTGTGTGGCTAGTTCAGGGACTGGGGCCCTTGTTAAAGTTGAGAGTTGGATGAATTCAACCTAATATCAATAAAATTCTTCAGGATAATGTCCAAGCATCAGTCACAAAGTTGAAGTTACGTAGGGGTTGGATATTCCAACAAGACAATGACCCAAAACACAGTTCGAAATCTACAAAGGCATTTATGCAGAGGGAGAAGTACAATGTTCTGGAATGGCCGTCACAGTCCCCTGACTTGAATATCATCGAAAATCTATGTGATGATTTGAAGCAGGCTGTCCATGCTCGACAGCCATCAAATTCAACTGAACTGGAGAGATTTTGTATCGAAGAATGATCAAAAATACCTTCATCCAGAATCCAGACACTCATCAAAGTCTATAGGAGGCGTCTAGAGGCTGTTATATTTGCAAAAGGAGGCTCAACTAAGTATTGATGTAATATCTCTGTTGGGGTGCCCAAATTTATGCACCTGTCTAATTTTGTTATGATGCATATTGCATATTTTCTGTTAATCAAATAAACTTAATGTCACTGCTGAAAAAATAATAATAATTCATTACATTTATATAGCGCTTTTCTCAGTACTCAAAGCGCTGTCCACACCGGAATACTACTGTTTTCATAAGGCATGTCATATATTAAAAGGAAGTTGCTACTTTGAAAGCTCAGCCAATGATAAACACAACTCCAAAGAATTAAGAGGGGTTCCCAAACTTTTTCATATGACTATATATATATATATATATATATATATATATATATATATATATATATATATATATATATATATATATATATAGTGACAGATAGAGGCACTGTCAACCCCTTGAACCCTCAGATTTGACTCCAGACACCAGGTAAAAGTCCAATAATAATATTTATTTGGACAAACACATGCACAAAGCACCCTCCTCTCCACAATACTCATACAATAATAATAAACTACAATAATTCACAATCCTCCACACTCCCAGACACTTAGCCACCCTACCACCCAGCTCAGCTCGCCGTCTGGGATTTCCCTAGTGATGGGCCGCTCGATACTCAGGTTTCGACACTGTGTCGTGCTTTCGAAGCACTGGAGATCGAAGCGCCGCTTCGAGGCTTGCTTCAAATGCGCCCGTCACGTGATTTTGAGTCATGCTAGCGTAATGACGTCATTGATATCTGTGCAGTCAGCAGTCGATTTGGTCACTTACTAGTCTGCTAAAGTGCTTTGGCTCAAAGCGTAAAAGCAGTTATCCGTGCTACAGTGATAAGGTGCGCTAACCCGAGTTCAAATCCTAATTGGGGCTCGCATATGTTGAAATAAGGATTTTGTATAAAACAGTTAAGTAGTACTTGTCTGAAAGTTAACAAATATATTTTGGAGACATTATGAACGAATTACATGGGGCACCTTTTTCCTTGGTGTGGAATTGTGTCCACATAGAATCTGTAACAAATTAATGAGCATATTTTGCATAAGATAGCACGTATTATAATAATCCAGAATCTACTCTACCCCATGTCGATCATAGCAAAGAGGCTAAGAAACGCTTCACTAAAGCCGATGTGGTCATTACACCAGTTTATGCGCAAGACACTCTCATTAAACGTTTTTACTATTCAGTGATTCCCAGATCTGTAGCTGATTTGTATTATTGATTTCCAAAAAGCAATGTGAGTAAAAGTGAAACTGTCTTTAAAACAGAATCAGCGCCATCCACAGTGTCTTCTGCAATTTTAGGAAAGCTTTGGGATTTCTGCGTTAATGAGACAAAAAAGTTGTAAAGAAACTTTGCGAATTCATCCAGAGGTGAACATAAAGATCACTCAAGTACTGACAAGAAGGAGCACCTGGGTAAACACATCTGGAGCCAAACTTTCAAAAAAGCACCTGGGGGGGGGGGTTAATAAGTAATCTTCCAAACTGCAAAACAACAGAGTAAATCATTGATGTAAATAGAATTGCAGATAGAGTAAGCTTTTGTCGTTTCTGTATTCTTAAACCATCTTCCAGTTCCACAATCCCCCGCAGTCACTGTCACATTTAACGTTCCCTGCTCCTTACCTGTCTTGTTACCCAAAGCATCAACACTCAGTTTCATTCAAGGCTTTACCATCCTTCCTTTCATAGACATAAAATAAGACACACATTTCCTCTACATACGTGTCCAATAATAATAGTAAACTGGAAAGAACGAGAAAAAGCACAAGATGGGAATATTCATGACAAGAGCCTCGGCATCAGGGTGAGAATGTGCCTTGTCACCCATTACGTGAGCTCGTCTGCCACCCTTCAGTTGCACTGGCACACGTTACACTCGGGGGAAAATGCAATGGAGAATACCGACAGTGTACACTTTCAGAAGTGGAATAAAACGACTGTATAAGTAGAACATTTCAGATAAACAATGAATTTTGTTAATCATAAACAATGCAACATAACTATTATATGTGTTGTTACTTTTTATTTATTCTCACCAAACGTTACATATCTACATGGGAAATGAACAAGGGTAATATGTTTATAATCATTCTCACTAAAATACACTGTCAAAATATATTAATGAGCAAACTGAGACACATTGGCCTTTAGGAAATATCAAAAAGCGCGTGCGCTGTCATTTAGGACAGAATGCATTGTTAACTTGACGCACTCTCTACTGATGCGATGTCACGCAAAAAAGAAACAGCACAGTCCATGGAAACTCATATCCTCCTTGGTTTTTGACCTTATGATTGTCAATATCAAATCAATAAAGTCATTTTAAGAAGATGACAAGTCTGCTATAGTCAGTTCAATTAACGCTCCTTTTAAAAAGTTTTCTTATACAGAATATAAATCAGAATCTCAATGATGCGGGACTCGCGAGTAGTAACGAATAATATGTGACACTGAGAAATTATAATTACTAATAACGGGAACAAGTAAAAAGTACGACTTCCTAAAACTGACACTGTAAACGTAGGCATTTCAATAAATAATTTAGGAGACTTGTGTGTGCATTTCAATACCAATTTAAGAGCTACGTAGGCTACCTGTTGTACTATAAACGGTACCTCAAACAGCACTTAACAGTAAATAGTCTAACAGGACAATGACTGACTGAAACGAAGATGCTGCGCCGCTACAATAAAGGTTCACACTGTCATTCTGCATGTTTAGAAGGCGCTGATTGGCTCAAACTGTTTATAGCGAATTGTCTCAAATTGGTAGTGCCGTATAGCGATCAGAAACGAAAAGACACATTTAGGCATGCTTCACAGTAGTTTGTTTTTCTACAATACAAATTTAGTACGACACCAGGGTCTCCAAACACACAAATATGAAGCTTATTACGTTTTACAGTGAAACTCTTTACATACACAATATAATTAGGGACGTGTGCCCCCTGCCCGACTATGGCGGCCCAACCTTCCCTCAACAGCTCGATTCGCTCGCTATCCGTCCAAGCTGAAAATATTGTTAAATGGAGGAATTGAAAAAAAAACTTTCACAAGTGGAGGATCAACGACGCGAACCCCCGGTGTTGTTACTGAGAGACAGTTGCAATACCATTGAGCCACCTAATCGGGATAATTAACGAGCTTCGCACAACTGAACTACTACTACTGTTCTTACTGTGGCGGATGTGGAAATATGTTGTTTGACATATACACGTTAAATTGGTTTAATTGACATGAGAGTATCATTGTTGTATTCTTCTAATGAAGACAAAAAAATTATATTTATAGATGTATACTATATGACGTATGGTTTTGAACAAAATTAAGCGTTCCATAAAATGGTTGCACGATTTACCTAATCTTTTTATATATATAAAGTTGATATATGACAATATATCTTTGACACTATGTATCTGACAAAGGAAATCACAGCAATTCACAAGAACAATAATTACTTCTCAGCAACTACCTGAATTGTAGTTTAACTATATTAACTGAAGTGTGTAATGTCAATACGAATTACAAAATATAACTAGAGAGTTAAGTGTCAGATAGACTCTCAAAATATAGAGGTCAATGCCTTTGGGTGTGCTGAGGCTTCACAAAGATTCAGTAACCAGTGACCATGTCTGCTCAAGGCTTCAAAGCTCTATCATGATCCAATCTCAGTACTAGGCATATCTGAGGCTTCGGAGCCCCGTCATGAGCTCAGTACTACGCATGTCTGAGGCTTTGGAGCCCCGTCATGAGCTCAGTACTATGCATGTCTGAGGCTTCGAAGCCCCGTTCGAAGCCCATCATGACGCAATCTCAGTACTACGCATGTCTGAGGCTTTGAATCTTCTCGAGGCTTCGAAGCCTCAGTTAACCCAGTGCGCATGTCCAAGGCTTCAAATCTGCTCGAGGCTTTGAAGCCTCAGTTAACCCAGTGCACATGTCTGAGGCTTCAAATCTGCTCGAGGCTTCGAAGCCTCAGTTGACCCAGTGCGCATGTCTGAGGCTTCGGAGCCCCGTCATGATCTCAGTACTACGCATGTCTGAGGCTTCGGAGCCCCGTCATGAGCTCAGTACTACACATGTCTGAGGCTTCGAAGCCCGTTCGAAGCCCGTCATGACGCAATCTCAGTACTACGCATGTCCGAGGCTTCGGAGCCCCGTCATGATGCAATCTCAGTACGCATGTCTGCTCAGTGCTTCTAACCAAGCTTGACGATTCCAGTGTGCATGTCTGCTTAGTGCTTTTCATCGAGCTCCCGTTTGAAGTACATATGGCATCAACAGAGTTCAAAAACTCGACAGAATTCCCATTGAAATGAATGTTTGTGGATGATCCATACATGTTAAATGATTGTGCCCGATAATACTTTGCAGCAAAAAATAGAATTATAAATTATACATCATACAAATGCCGACTTGTAGAATGCATAATGCTGCAAAGAAGAGCTTTAGTAATACAGGTGACGACACATCTCTCACTATAATACTGTACTCTCATAAATATCCATTCTTCACCTCATGCAACGTTTTCATGCAACACTGAACGTATGTCATATAGTATACATCTATATATAATTGTTTTTGTCTTCATTACATACATACATACATACATACATACATACATACATACATACAAAACATGTATTATATACATACACCCTGCTGAAAACAGTAGTGGTGCAGCAGTAGCGTTGTCGCTCCATAATAAGGCTTGCGTGGGTTTGGGTCCCACGTCCACCCGTTGTGAATTGTGACCCAAAAGAGTCTGTTTTTCTTTTTCTTTTTTCCATTTAACAGCAAATTCCACCGTGGAGCGAGAGCAAGCAAGGCGAGAACACTAGTAAAGATCTATCAAATGGAAATGGGCATCTTGTTTTATGTCTATTACAAAAAAAAATATTTGAGTAACGATTTCAACTGTTATTGTAGTTGTTGATGGCAGGTTTAGCGATTTAAATTTTTAAATATTAAATTAATAAGGTGGAATGTGTTCTTACTTTGAGTGTTGGGGGTGGAGGGGGGGAGAGAGCTACACGGTAAATGTGTTAGTAACTGGGATTGCGCCTCTATAACTGGAAGATTGCTTAGGAATGATACAGACTGGACAACTATATGTTTTAGGAAATGTTTTATCATTACACTGTGCTGTGACTAAGACAACTTTTTACTGATCGCCTGTCCAGGCCTTAAAGATGTGTTCACAAAGGAGGGATGCTGTTGTTAAAAGCAAATGCTTTTTCGGCAGCAGGTCCAGATGTGTTTATCCCACTGCTTTTTGTTGTTGCCTCAGCACTCAAGAGGATCTTTAATGCCGACCTTGATACGTGCACTGCTCACTTGATACATGCACTGCTCACCTCAGAGTGTCCCGTGTGTGTCTGTGTGTCGGTGCGCCGGTGACTGATTTGCGCCGTGTCTCTCAGCCTCTCTGATTTGCTCTGGATTGACACCTTTGAATGTTTGGTGCAGCAGAGCAAATTCAACCTGATCTACCACAGTGGGTTTGTTATCACCTTATTCAGTGGAGGGGTTCATGGACGTCAAATGGCGATGAATAGAAGATGAATTAATGTAAATTCGTGAGCTGCCTAACGCAATTAGTCATCACATTTTGATGGCGATTCTAAGTGGGGATGATTCCCGAACAGATCTCTTATGCGATCCTTCCACAGTATCTCTCAAAATTATTTAGTTCAAATTGGTTATAAAGATTTCACTCAAGGTTATTTTTTTAATTATTAATTATAATGAGTCCTTAGTTCGGATCGAACTCGGGCTAGCACTACGCTCAGAATTTGAAAAGCAACCACCTTAGTTAACTGAGCCACTGACGGCGTCGTTTCTCGTCGCGAACTTGTTACTTTTGAGCTCCAAAAAATATTGTAAAGTATTAATAAATGAAATATTTTAATACTTGATCGAATAATAACATCTGTGATATAAGGATTTCACCTTTTCTTTCTCAAATGTGCTTACCTATATCATGGCAAAGTACAGGGATAAACCTTTATTTTCTGTCTACTCCATTTTAATTAAGTCAGACCAAAGAAAACATTTAAGGCTATTAAATGTGATCTCAAGAAAAGATGAGGGTTAATTATAATACTAATAACAGGAGCGATTATAATGATACAGTGCAAAAGTAAATACTAATTGAAAGAGCCGGGAATCCATGAGGTGAGGCATCTTATTTTGTTTAACTCTTGCTATCGTATAGTGCATTCTGCCTGTCGGCGTTAGTTATATTTATATTTTTTAGACATCAGACACTAGAAGCTGCTGACGAACCCTTCTCTTCGTTGTCAGTCTGTAGCTGCGAAAAAATAAAAGCAATAAGAATTGTAACAGACGTCATTGAAGTGGATCATAAGATTGTGTAACGTTAATGAAAATGGCCAGGAGGTGTCACTAGAGAGGTGAGTGTCAAATGCTTCGAAGCTTCGATACTATTTCCGACACAATTGCTTCAAACGTGTTGATGCTTCGTGAGGCTTCACTCCGCCCATCACTAGATTTCCCACAATCCTTTTATAGTCCTTGACCCGGAAGTGTTTCACCCTCTCTGTCCATGTGACCTGGAAAACTTCCAGGTCAGATAAAAATCCTTCTTTCTTCACCCCGGAAGAACATCGTTCCCCTTGTCCATGTGACTCGGACATACTTCCGGGGCGTAAGGCAAATAGTCTTTATTCCTCCCTGCAGCGCCTTCTAGGGGTCCCCAAGGTATCCAACAGGGCTGGGGATAAAAACTACATTGTCCAGGATTTCCTGCTGGCATTCGGGGCACCTCCATGCTGCAGGGAGGCCTGCATCTGGCGGCCTGGGGTTATTGGCTGGGATGAAAGGCCGGCCACATATCACAATATATATATACTGTATATATATATATATATATATATATATATATATAATATTTGAAAATAGAACAAGGTAAGCATATTAATGCTGAGTAATTGTATTGTTTTATGAAAAATATATGTTCATTTTGAATTTGATTCCAGCATTTGTTCAGCCTTCATCTCCTTTACATATAGCAAAGCGATTTAATTATATTGTGATATGGAAAATAGAGTAGAGTTTTTCTTGATCTCCTGTGGTTTTCATTGTGTTCATGGATTTTAATCACAGAGATTGCCAAGTTCATCAGTATTCAACAGCTTTATGGTGGCCTAATGTCTTAGCGGATTACCTCTGATGCTTTACCTAAGTGGCTAATTATATGATTCCCTAAGGGACTGGATACAATAGACCACTAGTCCAGTGCCTCTGAACCTGAAGGTGAGTTTGTGTAAACAAGAATAACAAAACTACTTCAGTTATTATTTATTTAGAGGAACTTCAAGCTGAGTTGCATAACAAAACACACAATGTGTTATGTGATCTCTGTGCATGAAGACAGCATAAAGATAGCCAGCAAATGAGCAAAACACAACATGTCAAGGGCAATGAACTTTGACAGAGGCCAAACAGAATTTTTACAGTTTATTACATGATATCCATCCATCCACCCATTATCCAACCCGCTATTTCCAAACTACAGGGTCACAGGGGTCTGCTGGAGCCAATCCCAGCCAACACAGGGCGCAAGGCAGGAAACAAACCCTGGGCACGGCAGCCAGCCCACCGCAGTACATGATATAGTCCATCCATTTTCCAACCCACTGAATCCGAACACAGGGTCACGGGGGTCTGCTGGAGCCAATCCCAGCCAACACAGGGCACAAGGTAGGAACCAATCCCGGGCAGGGTGCCAACCCACCGCAGGACACACACAAACACACCCACACACCAAGCACACACTAGGGCCAATTTAGCATCGCCAATCCACCTAACCTGCATGTCTTTGGACTGTGGGAGGAAACCGGAACGCCCGGAGGAAACCCACGCAGACATGGGGAGAACATGCAAACTCTACGCAGGGAGGACCCGGGGTTTCCCTCTGCCCGCGCAGAGGAGGACCTATCATGCTACGTGAGCTCACGGGCTCACGTCTCCCTTTGTAGGAAGAACCGGCTTTCCTCCTTGGATTCTTCCTATTCCTCTGGGGCATTCTGACGGCTTGGGTCTTCCTTTGGGAAAGGAAAAGACCCCTTGCCATCTGCGCCCCTGCAGAATGACGCGAGACTGATGCTGGCTCTGGCGGTAGAGCACTAGGACCCACGGCACTCGTCAGCCGGCGTCCTGGATCCACCCCTTCCAAGCGATCAGCGCTACCACTGCGCCACTGTGCTGCCCAGTACATGATATAGTTCACAGAATAATTCTTTATGTAGAAACACAAAAAGTGTTTTTTTTGTTTTTTTTTTTATTTCCTTAGTGGTCCTTCATCCACTTGCAATCAGTACATTATAGACTTAAAATTGGAAAGCAGGAACATGCACTGTTTTGACCATTTGCAGCTATCCAGAAAAATAATTTGATCAGTTGTTGTTGGGAGTGAGTGAGGCAGAGTATACCTTTTAAAGAGAAAAGAGAGAGAGTAGTGAGGGCCAGGGTAGGACTGTTATGAAAGACTACTGTTATTGAAGACATTGAAAGAGAACCCCTGTGGCTGTGGGTTTTTATTCCATCCAATTTCTTAATCACTATATATCATTCTTGATTTTAATTGATCTCATTCTTTAGTGAACTGTCCTTTTTTATTCTGTTATTCTAAGAAATTTGACAGTCTTAAAATGTCTCTGTTCTTGAACTAACACATTGATTTCAAAATAAATAAATTGTTTTATAGAAAGAAAAACGCAGCCACAGGGGATACACAAACCAGTGTAAAGCCCGGATAAATGGGGAGGGTTATGTCAGGATGGGCATCTGGTGTATAATTTTGCCAAATCAATATGTGGACAACAGTACAAATTTCCATACCGGATCGGTTGAGCCCCGGGTTAACAATGACCGCCACCAGTACTGTTAGCCAACAGGGTGCTGGCGGAAATTGGGCTACTGTTGGCCGAAGAAGGAGAAGAAGAAGAAGAGGGGGGAGACATGTCCAGAGGCAGGAGGAGAGGAGGAAAGTAAAGAAAGGGGAGAGAGTTAGCAGATATGATGGATAGAAGGAAGGTGATATATTGTGCATGCAAGAGACTAAATGGAAGGGGAGTAAGGCCAGGTGGATTGGAGGTGGATTCAAATTGTTCTGTCATGGTGTGAATGGGAGGAGAAATGGGGTAGGAGTTATTCTGAAGGAACAGTAGTCAAGAGTGTTTTGGAGGTGAAAAGAATGTCAGGCAGAGTAACGATTATGATGCTGGAAATTGGAGGTGTAATGATGAATGTCGTTAGTGCATATGTATCACAAGTTGGGTGTGCAATGGGTGAGAAAGAAGATTCTTGGAGTGAGTTGGTGTGATATCCCGTGTAGTGGGAAGTGGCCCCAGCCTACACTCTGGACATCTGATAGTTCATGAACCAAACAGGATCAGTGGAGAGATGAGACACAGACAAAAATTGAAGGGTGAATGGTGCAAGTTTAATTTACAAGAGTGCTGTACAACCAAAATGCAGTAGTGTCAGGTGGGCTTTGAGACACAGTCCTTCAACACTGACACTTCTTCAGAAATAAATAAAAACAAACAAAAAGGAATAATATGGTGTATTTACAAAAACAGTGCACTCCTACAAAAACTACACACACACTCCAATAATGAAGGTTGTCTTCTTTTATCCCTGGCTCAAGACGCTCCTCCAGCAGGAAAGAAAAATGCACATAAACAAGTGTGTGTATATACAAAAAAAAACAAAACAATTGCACCAAACCCAAAATCAAAAACTATCCCAGCACCAAATAAGTATATATACCTCCACCAAAAATAATCACTAGGAGATAGCCTATATAACTCTATATACAAAAAGAATATATACAAAATCACAACTACTCCTCCAAATAGCTCAGCAGTGCTTACTCCTACCTCGCTTTTAGGTCCACTGACGACCCCTGTTGGCTGGTAACTCCTTGAATATAGTCGGCAAGATTGTCCATAATCTGCCAACACATCTACCTCATGAACCTATCCAGGTAGACGCTAGCGTGTTCACGCCACACTCCGCAACACGCCCCGGGCAACTATGTGTTTAAAATAGAACCCCTGCAGGTCACGCACATATAAACCCTCCGGGACAGCCAACGGCTATGCTGAGCTCAAGCACACCCGTTGCCGACTCACCAGTAAGTAAAATCATTTCTTTAACATTATGGGATCCCCATCTCTGACTCAATCAAATGCCGGCTTTCTCTTTTAGGCGCGCTGCACTTTAAACCACCTGCACTGGGCAGGCTGCGAGGACACCGGCGTGTAAAAATGAACACGTGCGGTGGAGCCCGTAGTGGCCATTATACCAGCTCCACGTGTGTCCAGATACACTGCACCTCACTGCGCTCACCCGCTAGACGGCCCCGCGTTCCTGTGACAGCACCCTCAACACACCAACGGTAAGCACACTTCCTTATAACCATATAAATGCTGCTGCTTCACTTTCAAGGCCTCTTCAACTTAAATTTGGTAATGAGCAGGCCTCGCATTACCACAGTTGGATGAAGTGATGAACAGTGTACCCAAGGGACAGAAAGTGGTGATCAGAGCAGATATCAATAGACATGTTGGTGAAGGGAAAAGAGTAGAGGAGGAGGTGATGGGTAGGTATGGTGTCAAGGAGAGGAATGAAGAAGGTCAGATGACAATGGATTTTGCCAAAAGGATGGACATGGATGTGGTGAATACATATTTTAAGAAGAGGGAGGAACATAGTGTTACGTACAAGAGTGGAGGAAGATGCACACAGGTAGATTACATCCTGTGCAGAAGAGTTGATCTGAAGGAGATTGAAGACTGCAAAGTGATGGCAGGGGAAAGTGTAGTTAAGCAGCATAGGATGGTGGTCTGTATGATGATATTGCAGATCAAGAAGAGGAAGAGAGTGAGGGCAGAGCCAAGGATCAAATGGTGGAAGCTGAAAAAGGAAGACTGCGAGGTTGAGTTTAGGGATGGGGTGAGACAGGCAATGGGTGGCAGTGAAGAATTACCAGACAGCTGGGAAACTACAGCAGATGTAGTAAGGGTGACAGCTACAGGGGTGCTTGGCGTGACATCTGGAAAGAGGAAGGAGGAAAAGGAAACCTGGTGGTGGAATGAGGAAATACAGGAGAGTATAAAGAGGAAGAGGATGGCAAAGAAGAAGTGGGATAGTCAGAGAGATGCAGAAAGTAGACAAGAGTACAAGGAGATAAGGAACAATGTGAAAAGAGAGGTGGCGAAGGCTAAAGAAAAGGCGTATGATGAGTTGTATGAGAGGTTGGACACTAAGGAGGGAGAAAAGGACCTGTACCAATTGGCTACACAGAGGGACCGAACTGGGAAAGATGTGCAGCAGGTTAGAGTGATAAAGGATAAAGATGGAAACGTACTCGCAAGCGAGGAGAGTGTGTTGAGCAGATGGAGAGAGTACTTTGAGAGGCTGATGAATGAAGAAAACGAGAGAGAGAAGAGGTTGGATGATGTGGAGATAGTGAATCAGGAAGTGAAACGGATTAGCAAGGAGGAAGTAAGGACAGCTACGAAGAGGATGAAAAATGGAAACACCATTGGTCCAGATGACATACCTATGGAAGCAAGGAGGTGTTTAGGAGAGATGGCAGTGGAGTTTTTAACCAGATTGTTTAATGGAATCTTGGAAAGTGAGAAGATGCCTGAGGAGTGGAGAAGAAGTGTACTGGTGCCGATATTTAAGAATAAGGGGGATGTGCAGGACTGCAGTAACTACAGGGGAATAAAATTGATGAGCCACAGCATGAAGTTATGGGAAAGAGTAATGGAAGCTAGGTTAAGAAGTGAGGTGATGATTAGTGAGCACTCAGTATGGTTTCATGCCAAGAAAGAGCACCACAGATGCAATGTTTGCTCTGAAGATGTTGATGTCTCCAGTTTAGAGAAGGCCAGAAGGAGTTGCATTGTGTCTTTGTGGACCTGGAGAAAGTATATGACCGGGTGCCTTGAGAGGAGCTGTGGTATTGTATGAGGAAGTTGGGAGTGGCAGAGAAGTACGTAAGAGTTGTACAGGATATGTACGAGGGAAGTGTGACAGTGGTGAGGTCTGCGGTAGGAGTGATGGATGCATTCAAGTTGGAGGTGGGATTACATCAGGGATCGGCTCTCTGCCCTTTCTTATATGCAATGGCGATGGACAGGTTGCAAGACGAGATTAGACAGGAGTCCCTGTGGACTATGATGTTTGCTGATGACATTGTGATCTGTAGAGATAGTAGGGAGCAGGTTGAGGAGACCCTGGAGAGGTGGATATATGCTCTAGAGAGGAGAGGAATGAAGGTCAGTAGAAACAAGACAGAATACATGTGTGTAAATGAGAGGGAGGTCAGTGGAAAGATGAGGATGCAGGGAGTAGAGTTGGTGAAGGTGGATAAGTTTAAATACTTGGGATCAACAGTACAGAGTAATGGGGATTGTGGAAGAGAGGTGAAAAAAAGTGCAGGCAGGGTGGAATGGGTGCAGAAGAGTGTCAGGAGTAATTTGTGACAGACGGGTATCAGCTAGAGTGAAAGGGAGGGTCTACAGGACGGTAATGAGACCAGCTATGTTATATGGGTTGGAGACGGTGGCACTGACCAGAAAGCAGGAGACAGAGCTGGAGGTAGCAGAGTTAAAGATGCTACGATTTGCACTGGGTGTGACAAGGATGGATAAGATTAGAAATGAGTACATTAGAGGGTCAGCTCAAGTTGGACGGTTGGGAGACAAAGTCAGAGAGGCGAGATTACGTTGGTTTGGACATGTGCAGAGGAGAGATGCTGGGTATATTGGGAGATGGATGCTAAGGATAGAGCTGCCAGGGAAGAAGAAAAGAGACAGGCCTAAGCAAAGGTTTATGGATGTGGTGAGAGAGGACATGCAAGTGACGGGTGTAACAGAACAAGATGCAGACGACAGAAAGATATGGAAGAAGATGATCCGCTGTGGCAACCCTTGTGGCAGCCGAAAGAAGAAGTTTTATAGAAAGAAAAAAGTTTGCTTTGGTCTTGAGATAGAATATTAGAACTGCATCACAATATGCTGCATATATTGTGACGGATAGCCGTTTCCCAGCTGGGATGCCTCCTTAAATGGAAGGAATAGGGAAGCGGATATGCACAGGGCACTACCACCTCCAAAGTGCTGCATGGCAGCCCCCAGGGTTGCAACAGTGCCTTGGTTTCCCACAGGGCAAGAGGGAAGTTGGACCTTGGCACAGCCCTGTTGGTTTCCCTGGGTGCCACCAGAGGGTGCTGCAGGAGCATCAAAGCCCTACTACATTGGGCTTCCTCCACAAATGGAAGTATTTCCGGATAATGTTGATGGGCCACCTGAAGTGCTCCCAGGTGCAGCATAAAAGGGATTTCCTCACTTCACTCAGGGAGCCAGAGTCAGGAGGAAGAGGAATGAAGCTTGCTGGAGGAGGAGTGGAGGTGGAAGGAGAGAAAGAGAAACAAGAAGAAAAAAGGCTTGTTTTATTATTGTGCCTGTGTACTGTGTTGGCTGTACAGCTGGGGAACGAAGTGTGTCTGCATCTAGTGTGCCCCCAGTGTCCACTATATATATATATATATATATATATATATATATATATATATATATATGTGTGTGTGTGTGTGTGTGTGTATATGTATATATGTGTGTGTGTATATATGTATATATGTGCGTGTGTGTGTGTATATATATTTACTTATTTATATGCAGTATATAAAATGAAAGACTTATCGGTTCATAGGGTAAATTAACTCTGAGGCAATACATGTTTGGTTCACTTTTACTTAAAATTGCCTTTATCTTATTTATTCACATGGATGCTGTAAGAAATTAGTCTCCCAAGGCACTGTACTGAGGTAAATTGTTGCAAGGTAATATGAAGAAAGAGTCAATACATCAATTTAATATCTTTTCTATAGGCAATGCAACTGTTATTTTCATCTGTCCCTTTTATTTATCTTATTTAGTTTGGCAATCTCCAACAAAAATACTCTGTCGATATGTAAAGGTTTTTCTATCATATTTTTCGTTGCAGCTTCATGAGAATCATAAGGAGAAAGTCAATTTATTTTTATATACAGTGCATAGCTGTCATTACTAAGAGTGGCTGAGTCACCCTGGCAGCTGAACATTTTGGATTCCACATATTTCTTTTTACTAGTAGAAAATAAATGAGTTCTGAAAGCAGATAAGTAACTACTTTTTCTGTTTGCATTCTCAATATAGTCAAGGTCCACATTTTAAAATACAAACAGTTTTTCTCCTATCTATAGAATAATTATCAGGAAATAAGCATAATATGAAATATACTGCTGATGATTTTGCTCCTTTAAATTTTAGATATATATTTTACTGTTTATCCAGTAAGAGTCTTGTGTGAGACACATACAATAAGGACTGTTTATACATAATAATAATAATAATAAAGTGCAATAGTATGGTCAGCCCACCACAAATTTCAACAAACACTTAGTGATTTTATTATTTCTCCAATGAACAGACTTTATTAGTGTTCATTAGTGCTATTGCTATGTGCTTGCATTTACCAATCTGAGGCTGAACATTACCATGATTTTCATTAGTGATAACAATTCTCGTGCACATTAATGAGTTGGAATTTATGGTATTGTGTCATTGGTGAGAAAAACTGAGCATTAATGAATGCTGAGTTTAAGGAATTTCCAGAATAGACACAAAATGTTTGAATAGATTTTAAAATTAAAAAAAAAAGCTGTCATCAATGATATCCCACACTCACTATAAACCCCATACCCCAGGAAACAAATAATCTTGATTAACTTGTTCTTTGTTCTTTACAGCATATTAGTTTCTCACTTAACAGTCCAATTTCAATTTCTGTGCCAAAAATAAACAATTTTTTTCTTTCTTTATAAGGTTATTTGTTGTCCTTTATGCCACTATACAATTTAAATAATTGTAATCTTCTTCTTCTTTTGGCTGCTCCGGTTAAGGGTCACCTGAGTGGATCATCTTGTTCCATATCTTCCTGTCCTCTACATCTTGCTCTGTCACACCCATCACCTGCATGTCTTCTTTTACCACATACATACGTAAACCTTCTCTTAGGCGTTCCTCTTTTCCTCCTGCTTGGCAGCACTCTTCCCAATATGCCCAGCATCTCTCCTCTGCACATGTCCAAGCCAATGCAATCTTGCCTCTCTGATTTTGTCTCCTAACCGTCCAACCTCAGCTGCCCCACTAATTTACTCATTTCTAATCCTGTCCATCCTCATCACACCCAGTGCAAATCTTAGCATCTTTAATTCTGTCACCTCTAGCTCTGTCTCCTGCATTCTGGTCAGCGCCACCGTCTCTAACCCATTTAACATAGCTGGTCTCACTAGCATCTTGTAGATCTTCCCTTTCACTCTTGCTGGTACCATCTGTCACAAATTACTCCTGACAGTCTTCTCCACCCATTCCACACTGCCTGAGCTCTCTTTTTCACCTCTCTTCCACAAACCCCGTTACTCTGTACTGTTGATCCCAAGTATTTAAACTCATCCACCTTCACCAACTCTACTTCCTGCAGCCTCACCATTCCACTGACCTCCCTCTCATTTACACACGTATTCTATCTTGATCCTTCTGACCTTCATTCGTCTCCTCTCTAGAGCATATATCCACCTCTCCAGGGTCTCTTCAACCTGCTCCCCACTTTCGCTGTAGATTACAATGTCATCAGCAAACATCGTAGTCCATGGGGACTCCTTTCTAACCTCATCTGCCAACCTGTCCATCACCATTGCAAATAAGAAAGCACTCAGAGCTGATCCCTGATGTAATCCCACCTCTATGTTGAATACACCCTTTACTCCTAACACAAACCTCACCACTGTCACACTTCCCTCATACATATCTTGTACAACTCTTACATACTTACCTGCCACTCCCGACTTCCTCATACAATACCACAACTCCTCTAAAGGCACCCTGTCATATGCTTTCTCCTGGTCAACAAAAAGACACAATGCAACTCCTTCTGGCCTTCCCTATACTTCTCCATCAACAACCTCAGAGCAAACATTGCGTCTGTGATACTCTTTCTTGGCATGAAACCATACTGCTGCTCACTAATCATCACCTCCCTTCTTAACCTAGCTTCCACTACTCTTTCCCAAGACGTCATACTGTGGCTCATCAATTTTATTCCCCTGTAATTACTATAGCTCTGCATATCCCCCTTATTCTTAAATATCGGCACCAGTACAGTTCTTCTCCACGCCTCAGGCATCCTCTCATTTTCCAAGATTCCATTAAACAATCTGGTTAAAAACTCCACTGCCATCTCTCCTATACACTGCCATGCTTCCACAGGTATGTCATCTGGACCAATGGCCTTTCCATTTTTCATCCTCTTCATAGCTGTCCTTACTTCCTACTTGCTAATCTGTTACACTTCCTGATTCACTATCTCCACATCATCCAACCTTCTATCTCTCTCATTCTCTCCATTCATCAGCCTCTCAAAGTACTCTTTCCATCATCTCAACATACCCTCCTCGCTTGTGAGTACATTTCCATCTTTATCCTTTATCACCCTAACCTGCTGCATATATTTCCCAGCTCGGCCCCTCTGTCTAGCCAATCGGTACAGGTCCTTTTCTCCCTACTTAGTGTCCAACCTCTCATACAACTCATCACACGCCTTTTCTTTAGCCTTTGCCACCTGTCTCTTTACGTTGTGCCTTATCTCTTTGTACTCTTGTCTACTTTCTGTATCTCTCTGACTATCCCACTTCTTCTTTGCCATTCTCTTCCTCTGTTTCCTTTCCTGTACTTCTCCATTCCACCACCAGGTTTCCTTTTCCTCCTTCCTCTGTCCATATGTCACACCAAGCACCCTTCTAGCTGTCACCCTTACTACTTCTGTTGTAGTTGCCCAGCTGTCTGGTAATTCTTCACTGCCACCCATTGCCTGTCTTACCTCCTGTCTAAACTCAACCTTGCAGTCTTCCTTTTTCAGCTTCCACCATTTGATCCTTGTCTCTACCCTCACTCTCCTCCTCTTCTTGATCTCCAGCGTCATCCTACAGACCACCATGCTATGCTGCTTAACTACACTTTCCCCTGCCACCACTTTGCACTCTTCAATCTCCTACAGATCCACTCTTCTGCATAGGATGTAATCTACCTGTGTGCATCTTCCTCCATTCCTGTACATCACCCTATGTTCCTCCCTCACCTTAAAATACATATTCACCACAGCCATGTCCATCCTTTTTGCAAAATCCACTCTCATTTGACCTTCTTCATTCCTCTCCTTGACACCATACTTACCCATCAATTGTCTCCTCTGTTCCCTTCACCAACATGTCCATTGAAATCAGCTCCAATCACCACTTTCTGTGCCTTGGGTACACTGTCCATCACTTCATCCAACTCACTCCAGAAATCTTCTTTCTCATCCATCGCACACCCAACTTGCGGGGCATATGTGCTAACAACCTTCATAATCACACCTCCAATTTCCAGTTTCACAATCATTACTGTCTGACATCCTTTTCACTTCCAAAACACTCCCTACCCCATTTCTCCTCCCATCCACACCATGACAGAACAATTTGAATCCACCTCTGATCCACCTGGCCTTACTCCCCTTCTATTTAGTCTTTTGAATGCACAATATATCAACCTTCTTTCTCTCCATCATATTTTCTAACTCTCTCCCCTTACCAGTCATACTGCCAACATTCAAAGTATGTTTAATTGACTAAATAATGATAGGTTTTCAAGAAGAAAATGGTGGCCAAGGGACAGAGGACAGGGACAGGACTCCAGAAATTCCAGGGAGAGAGAAGTATAACCTGGTAGAAATTAGACAAAATGCCCTTAGGATATTAGAGGACAGATGACTCTGCATTTGTCAGAAATGCTTGTCCCTCTAAAGATTAAAAACATGCATTCATGGGTAAACTGGTACAAAAAAATACCTCTGGGCTGATCGTGTGCAACAAATTCTAAAAAGATAAACTGATATAAACTATTAAATGTAGTGTAGTGTCAGCCAAGAAACATTCAAGTAGGTTTAAAAGTGTTTTTTGTATAATGTGGAACAACTTTATCCTGAAATTTTGAAGCAGTAAAGAGTAAATAAGATGCCAAAAAGATGTTGGAAAGAAAAAAGTAGCTGAAAAGAACTACACATGACATCATGAGAGCCATGGTTAATGAGACAGAAAGTAGTATAAGTACAAAGGCTAGTTCTTTACTTTATCTGTAATTGATCAAATTCAAGACAATGAAATAATAAAAGTTATTCATGTTACAGATCCATATCTGCCTGTTAGTTATGGCAGTGATACCTCTGTGTGCATGTCTCCAGTCACTTTACTAGATGATGCTAGTTCTTCTATATCACATAGTTCTTCTGCAGATACAGTGTCCCCTGATAAGAATTATGAAAGATCTGTTCCTTTGCCACCTGAGTTTTGAATTCCTTGGTTTTCCTTCAACACTGACCTGGTCCTACAGAGAGCTAGCAAAAATTATCTGAAGGATGGCACACTTCTTAGTTGCCCAAGTGTTAAGACCGATATTCTTTACAAAAAGTATCTGGCAAAAAGTATCTATCAGTATGCAGCATATCCATCCAGTTCACAAATTAGTGATGTTGATGAGGCACTAATTAGGAAGCATCTATGCCTAAAGTAACCTGGCTCTTCATCAGGTTGTTATGAATGGCAAACTCGCTTAAAGTACAAGATGGAAAATTATAGAACAAAGCTCAGGAACCTTGGGTGTTTGGAACTTACTATCAATTCTGTTAAACATAAGCACACACGTTATTTAGCACCTGCCAGAAATGTCAAAACACCCAAAAAAGTAGAAGTTAATTACATACTTTCTTACTTTGTTGGAGAAGCAAATGAGTCTCTGGAAAAAGTCAGAACTGAATTAACTGAAGAAACCAAAAAAGAGACAATCTCAAAGTCATAAGTAAAAAAATGACTAAGACATTTTCACTACGGAGACAATATGTTGTCAGTCTGTACCTATCAGTTGCAGAACTGAAGGAAAGATGCCCAGCCCTGTTTAACTTATTACAGGTAAGGCCAGGTTTATACTTCACACGACGCAACACATGCTCCAGTGGACGCTACTGCTATGCAAGCGTTTTACTGTTCATACCTGCACTCATAATTTATGTAAATCGGGAAGAATCCACCAGGTGGCAGTGTGAGATATTATCACAGTAAGAACAGGTTCGTCTTCGCTGTGTTGTGAATTGCCTGGAAGACCCATTAAAACCATGACACCTTGCTGCAATATCTCTAAAAAGGATGTTTAATGATTAAATCCATCAATCCAGGGATGTGCCCATTCCAGCTAGCAGAAACAATCCCTAGATGGGGCATCAGCTCATCGCAAGGTGAATACAAGCACTCACATACACTAGTGTAATTTTAGTGTCACCAAATCTGCATATCTTTGGAAGGAAATCAGAGTACACTGTGGAGACCCAGCAGGAAAACATGTAAACTCCAGGCAGGGAATACCAGCGACGTGACTCCCTGTGAGACAGCAGCGCTACCGCTCCAACACCATGTCACCCTCAGGTGTGTCATTATTAACAGTATTCATTACTTAAATGAAATTAACAATTTATCTGTAAAATGTAACATAAATACTTTAATGCATTTCATCATGAAAGTGATATCAAGTATAAATCTAAGGATTCTAAATGTGCAGAGAGTTGGAATATCATACATTTAATGTGTTCTGTGTGGTGATCTTTTGCTGTTTGCTGCTGTTGTCAGGTCAGGAGGAAAGCCCCAGAAGCTCCTAGAGATTAACAACTGGGATGACGTTTATGGCGGTCTGCTTTAATGATAAAGTAAACTACAAGGTTAAAGGGGACATTTCGAGATTAAAGCCGAAATGTCCGCTTTAATCACAAAATACACCTTTTCACCATGCCTGTAATTTTTTTTCTCTGTGGCTCAAATACAGAGTTGTACATTATGTTGCTGTTATGAAGTTGCAAAAAAAAAAAAGATGGCACAAAACATGGTATTTGAAACTTTTAAAATGTATCGTGTCATTATGATCAGGAGTATGCGACGCTTGAAGATAAAAGCATCAAGAATGTATTTGTATGTCTGCATTTTGCTTCACCACATTGAACCGTTCATCAAACATCGCAGCACACACATCAATCCCAGATGAACCTCAAAGCAGGTTTCTGTCACATGTAGATAGTAAACAGAGACTCTGATGTCACATTCCGACTTTTATCACACTGCGCCCCCTACTTTTTGCTGGTACTGTAACTTGCGCATGCGTTGCGTTCATTTCTGAGGATGTGCTCAGAGGATGCGTCAAATGAATGCTGGGAACGCGTGGCAGCCATGATGCATGCGCGTACACATTCTGAGCATGAAGTATAAATGAGCCCTAAGTTGTTTTGTTGTGCCATTTTATTCATGCCGATGCACAGACAAATATTATCCACATTACAACATCTTCATCTTCCTAACCAGCCTATCCATGACAGGGCCGTGGGGCTGCTGAAGCATATCCCAGTAATCATAGGGCACCAGGCTAGAATAATCCCTGGAAAGACTACCAATCCATTGCGACACACACACACACACGCACACACAAGCCAAGTTAGCAGTGTCAGTTCACCTAACCTGCATGTCTTTAGAACTGACACAGACATGGGGAAAACATGTAAACTCCATGCAGGGAACACCTGGGACAAGTAACACTGTCTCCTTACTGATGAGGGTTACAACTGCACCATCATGTCACCCATATTTCAAAATTCGTTCCTAAATTTATTAAACACAGCTTAAGCAAATTAAACAGTAGAAATATTACCAACTAAACAATCCATAAACTACTGTTTAGACATTGGTATTATACCACCCTTGGGCCAGTGGTGAAACAAATATTCCTCTCTATTTATTTAAATATGTTCTTTTAAGGAGGCAACTTAATCAGTTAATACTATTACACTAACATTAACCTAAATGACTAAGACATAAGGGACAGGCTAATGGTACCCACTTCACTTTGGCTCTACACAGACAGTTTCCTCTGTTTGTTAATATTTACCACTATGTGTGTGTTATGCTTTAGAGGTTAAGGAAGAGTTCCAGAGGATAACTACTTTGTAACTAGAGCCAAAATGTATGTTTTTTTTGACAAATACACACCAAAGCTATCAACAATTTTTAATGTCAGGGGAGGTGCTTCAGGCAAAAAGATGTGTGGCATTATGGATTGTCTACACAAGGTGAAGAAGAAGCAGATTCAGAAAACTGGTGTGACGGACGGCTGGTGAGCCTACGCAGCCGGGACGCCTGGAAGGTGGAAGGACCGGGAGAGGAACAATACCTCCCCTGTAATACGAGAGGGCAGCCGCCCTGGTTTGCATGGGGGCCACGGTATCGGAGCTTAGAAGCTCAACCCTGTAGGGGCCCGTGGCCACTGCCAGGGGGTGCCCAGATAGTTCTGGAGACACGAACCAGGAAGCAGGTACACCCAGAGTGCTTTCGGGTGCCCATGAAGCACTTCCGCCACACCAGAAAGTGCTGCATGAAGGTTCAGGGAGCACCTGGAGCACATCCAGGTTAACTATAAAAGGGGCCTCCTCACTCCATTCAGGAAGCCGGAGTTGGGAGGGAGAGGACGGAGCTGAGGCCTCATGTATAAACGGTGCGTACGCACAGAAATGTTGCGTAAGAACGTTTCCACGTTCAAATCGCGATGTATAAAACCTACACTTGGCGTAAAGCCACGCACTTTTCCACGGTACCTCATACCCTGCCGTATGCAAGTTCTCCTCTCAGTTTTGCAAACTGGCGGCACCCAGCATCAAAGCAGTGCTACTGTGCCTGTGTGGTTACCCTTTCTTAGATCCACATCCATGACGGTGGCTTTATCAAATACACTGAAATTAACCGCATATCGTTCATAAATTTAATGCTGATTGTAATTAACCTGTAACAATATAATGGTCCACGGAATGGTCAAACTGTTCTAAATACCATAACTGCTTTAGCGTTGTTACTCTCACTGCACCTTCTTTTTCTACTTTCAGCTGCTCCCGTTAGGGGTTGCCACAGCGGATCATCTTTTTCCATATTACTCTCACTGCACCACTCAGAGTATTTATATCACTGTATCTGAGTGTGAATCACAGCTCTACAGCGATTGGAAACAGACTTATCGGTATACAGCATCATGCACTCGCTGCCTCAGCCATTCGCTATTTGAACTGCTCTCATCCGACCAACGCTTCAGAGCCTTTCCTGTTTGGACCGCGCGGTTCACAAACAGTTTCATCCCAAGAACTCTAAACGCACTCAATCAGTCCATCAAGTGCTCCTTGTAGAACTGTTTGTACTTGCAAGTTACCGTGAGGTAATTGTACTTATGATAAAGTTATAATATTGCACAACCTGAGCCACTTTATAAAGCACGTATTTACATATGATGACGATATCATTTTTAAGATGAAATGCAGCAAAATATGTTGATTATATTATACAGATAAAACTTTAACTTTAACTACACGGAGCCACAGTGCTAGCGAGCTTGAGCTTCGTTCACGGTTTGTTCCTGCCTCGCGCTGTATTCATGCTGTGGTTGGCGTGACACTGGAAGGATAGATAGATAGAATAATTAAACATTATGAAGATATTACGATGTTCCTTAAAAGGTTTGAAGAATCGGCGTTCTAAGCTTACAGATGGCTTAACATCTATTGCAGAGCTGATTGTGTGGCGATTGGGTATTTGAAAGAAAAGTAAGGACAGGAATTGGGGGTTAGTACGTTTGAAAAAGACAGTACTTCTGTAATAAAGCATTTCATTGAAGGTCGCGCATGGCGCAGAAAGCATCTTGCTGTAAGACATGAACAATCGCTGCGCCACCGTGTTCCCATGTTTAATAACATGCTTTAACTTATATCATCATGAAAATGATATCACGTATACTTCTCAGTATTTTAATTATTCAGAGAGGTGTAATATTACGAACATAATGGATTCTGTGTCCTGTCGGAGGAAGAGCACATAGTGATTCAGGCACATAGAGCACATAGAAGATCAAATACACAACAAAGCATTTAACGTGCTACTTTAGTTACGATGGGATTTGAGGTAATTGCAAATTAAACGATTTTAAGATGAAGTTTATGATGTTCTACTTTAATGACAAAATAAACTACGTGATTAAAGTTGAAATTTCGTGCTTTTTGCAGACTGGGTGCCTTTTTTTCACTGTACCCTAATAAGTTTTCATAATGACACTCAGACGGTGGGCTACGAGTCGCCTTTTCACGCCGACTTTGATATGTGACAACTTTTTTATTTCGGGCACTGTGCGACTTTGTGAACTTGAGCTTTCGTGTTTCTCCGACATGCTATGTCACTCGATCAAGTTCCTTTTGTTGCTTATATAACTGTTTAAACCAACAAATAGTAAGTTTTTCTTTGCCTCCATTTGGTATTCGCTGAAATTCTTCTATTTTTCCTCGTACTTTCGCCATTGCCTTTTCACAGAACGCTGGGCTTAAGGGCTATTTATATTGATTTGGAAATTCAAAAAGGCGTAATTCTGGGAGGAGTTGGGGCGGGACAGCAAGCGTGTGCACGTTCGTTTATTTCCACGCTGAGCTGGATTTATGTAGCGGAAGAACACGGAAGTTGCCGAACGCACAGATCCCTGCATCTGGATTTTTCTGTGCGTAAGCACATTTCGGCTTTTGTGCTTACGTCATGTTATAGTGTGAATTCTACGCACGGCGTTATGCATGTGGCCCCTGGAGAGGAGAGGAGGCAGAAGAATAAAAAGAGAGAAGAAACAAAGTAAAGGTCTGAGCTGAGTATTGTGGTGATTGGTGCACTGTACTGTGCAGAGAAGAAATTAAACGTGTGTTTTGGAACTTGTGAGTCAGTGTATCTGTGCGCATCAAGGCTGGATTCCCACACTGGATATAATATACTTGTAACATGTGGAGGAGGATTTTTTAATAAAGATATCTACAATTTTATAGGGTGAAAATGCAATAAAGAAGAGAGGAGATGTTATCATTCACTGCTTAATGGAGTATGTTGGGGGAAATGGCCTAATCAAGCGAATGGCCTAATCAAGCGAATCTTAAGGATGTATTCCCCAGATTTTATCAGCATGTACATTGTAAAACCAGAGGGGAAAACACCTTAGACCACGTCTATACAAACATAAAAGACGCCTATAAGGTCATTCCTCGCTCCCACCTTGGCAAATCTGATCATCTCTCTTTGTCCCTTGTTCCAGCGCACAAAGCCCTTATCAGCAGCACTAATCCAATTAGCAAGACTGTTAAGGTTTGGCCTGAAATGGCCATTTGCCAACTCCAGGACTGCTTTGAACAAACAGACTGGAATATATTTTCTCATCAGACAGACTTCTCATCAGACAGACAATGTCACTGTCAACAAAAGGATTAAGGTCTACCAAAATGAGAAACCATGGATGAATAGTGAAGTCAAACAGCTGCTCAGGGAAAGGGACAAAGCCTTTAAATTAGGAGACACCTCAGCCTATAGAGCTGCCAGAGCCAACCTCAAGAAGGGCATCAAGTCTGCTAAACTAATGTACAAACAACGGATTGAGGAGGACTTTGACAGTAACTCAAACTCACAGCGGATGTGGCAAGGCATCTGATTAATCACGGATTACAAAAAGAAAAATGACGTACAAGACACACTGGCCAATAACAATGCCAACCTAGCAGAGGAACTTAACAGTTTCTTTGCACAGTTTGACAAGGACAATAACCAGCCTCCAGTCAGCTTCGAGCTAAATGGAGACTCACAGCCTTTGGTCGTACACATACATGATGTGTGGCGGGCACTCGAAAACATCAATACAAGGAAGGCAGCAGGTCCTGATAATGTGCAAGGACGTGTGCTCCAGGCCTGCGCTGACCAATTAGTGGAGATATTTACAGACATATTCAACCCCTCTCTGTCCTCAGGTGTAGTCCCCCTGTGCCTGAAATCCACAACCATTGTACCTGTTCCCAAAAAACCGGGGATAACCTGTCTTAATGACTATCAACCAGTTGTTCTCACCCCTGTCATCGCAAAGTGCTTTGAACGACTGGTAATCACCCACATCAAAGCCTCCATCCCAGCTGATCTAGACCAACACCAGTTTGCCTATCGATCAAACAGATCAGCTGAGGACACCATCTGTGTTGCTCTACATGGTGCCCTCTCGCACCTGGAAAAGCCCAATGCCTATGTTAGGATGCTCTTCATTGACTACAGCTCTGCATTTAACACCATCATACCTAACCAGCTGATCCAAAAACTCTATGCACTAGGACTTGCTCCGTCCATATGCAACTGGTTACTGGATTTTCTCACCAACCACCCCCAGTCTGTTAGGATGGGCAAACATATCTATGCACTCTTCACCCATGACTGTCGACCCATCCACCAATCAAACATTATTGTTAAATTTGCGGATGATACAACTGTCATCAGGCTTGTAACAGACAACAGTGAAGCTGCATATAGGGAAGAGGTTCAGAATCTGACAGAATGGTGCAACACCAACAACCTGGTCTTAAATACCAAAAGACCAAATAAGTTATTCTGGACTTTAGGACCACTAAAAAGACCAATCACAGTCCGATAACAATCAATGCAGATCCTGTGGAGAGAGTTTCCAGCTTTAAGTTTCTAGGAGTCACCATCTCAGAGGACCTGTCCTGGGCTGACAACAACTTGGCTATAATAGGCAAAGCACACCAACGCCTCTATTTTGTCAGGAAGCTAAGGAGAGCTGACCTCCCCCAGAAGCTGCTGGGTAATTTCTATAGATGCACTATAGAGAGCATTTTAACTAACTGCATGATGGTCTGGTACAACAGCTGCACCAAGGCTGCTAAAGAAGCCCTGCAGCGGGTTGTAAAAACAGCAGAGGCCATTATAGGGACTGAACTGCCATTACTCAAACTCTTGTATAAGACTCGCTGTGTGAGAAGGGCCAAAAACATTCTCAAGGACAAAACTCACCCTGGAAATTCTTTGTTTGAGCTCCTCCAGTCAGGCAGATGCTTTAGGTCAATTTGTGTATGCACAAACAGACTAAAATATAGCTTTTTCCCATCTGCCATAAACTTTCTCAACTCTGAATCTCCTCAGTCAAAGAACCATTTTTAAATTGAACATGTGCAATAAGCTATAATGATAATGTGCAATATACTAATGTATTACAATATACTGTAGAATATGTAATGTACTATTCATTAACAGGTGCAATAACAATTTATGCTGCTGTACTTTGAGCAATATGACATATTTGGAATTATTTGACTTTTCTTTAAATGCACCTCGGGGCTGTCACAAAAAGTAATTTCGTTGTGTTACACAATGACAGTAAAGTGCTTGAACTAATCAAACAGCACCTAGTAATCTAAATAAGCACTTTGTGATATTTGACTCATAATCTGACAGAATATTTTAGAAACTACAGTTTAGAATGGACATGTGAACATGAAGCCTCTGTTGGCAGTTAGGTATACTCACTGTCCAAAATGTTTTGTAATATTCTATCACCTATTTGTACCACTTGTATGACTATGAAATTTATTGTATTACATATCATTAAATGTTGTCTTATGTTTGTTTATGAAAAAATGTTTGTTACTAGATTTACTCTTTTTAGTAATACACAGCATGTTTAGCTTGCTTTATGAAGCTTTTAAGATATACATGGAATATCTTTTTAAGCATACTGTTAAAATTAGCTCTTTTCACAATTTGTGATTTTTGCAGGATGTGTATTGTCCTGTTGTTTTACAATATATTTTGAACATCTACATCATCAACAATGAAGGTGCAGAACATGCCGACGGCCCTGAAGACGTTGATATCATAATTGAAGGTCAAGAAGTACAATGGGTCTCAACAGTGTGTCACAGGCCTGTGCCACTCTCTTAGGGTTCATATACAGTATACATTAAATCTACAGTATCCTGAAGAATTAAAGTATATGTTTGTAATGTTTCAAAAACTCTTCTTCGAGCTTAACGCTCAAAAACTTTCACCAAAAGGTGTTCTCACTTAAAAAATGCTTTCTGGCATAAGCTACTTTCTGCTTTTAAAAACATATCCTGCACTATTAAACTTTTTATTTAATTTTCAGAAAACAAAGTGCTAATACAGTACAAAGTTATTATGTTTTCTGGATTTGAAAAGCATATGCATACAGAGAATTTCACATTAAAGCATAGTTTCTTTAAGCAAAAACAATTGTCTTTGATAATCCAAGAACTGTTTTGATTGGAGATTAGTGACTCTTCTGCAAGAATTTTAACATGTTTTGCTTTAGATGTTGTGTTAGCACTAAATTAGCATTTTGTTTAGTCTTGGACTGTTCCTTAATGTTAGAGTTGTTCATACCTATATCTTCTTCTTCTTCTTCTTCTTTCGGCTGCTCCTGTTAGGGGTTGCCACAGTGGATCATCTTCTTCCATATTGTCCTGTCTTCTGCGTCTTGCTCTGTTACACCCATCACCTGCATGTCCTTTCTCACCACATCCATAAACCTCCATTTAGGCCTTCCTCTTTTCCTCTTGCCTGGAAGCTCTATCCTTAATATCCTTTTCCCAATATACTCAGCATCTCTCCTTTGCACATGTCCAAACCAACGCAATCTCGCCTGGCTCAAAAATCTTAGTATGTTATTGCTGGAGACAGGAATAGGATTTCAAACACATTTTGAAGTTGGCACATATCTCAAACTGGTGAAGTGCTGTTCATCTTTGAAAGGGGAAAATCTTCAGGACCTGCTTAAACACAGTGAGCCTGTTCTAAGAAAACTATTAAAAGGTTTTTATTCACTTATATGTCAGTGTAATTGACATATGCATTGTCAAATTATTTTGTTGTGTTTGCTTAGAAACGCATTCAAGTACACATTCATTTAATAATAGTGGGTAAACAGTTTATGTATGCTAAAAATTTAAATGTAGTGTAAACTACATTTTGGTTAAAAAGAGTGAACAGAAGAAAAGATAATATAGGTGTTGTGGACGAAAAAGGCACACTGGAAAGCAGACAGATAATATTTTCTCAATTCACTTTATTTATTCATTCGGAGTCGCAGTAAGTAGAGATTCAAAAGAGTATAACTTATTGCCGCAAAGCTCAATTGAACCCTGATCAAAAGCCAGGAGGGGTTTTTTATACTTCAGCATCTCATGATTAATAAGACAGAAAGAACATCCTTATCAAAACAGTAAAGTTAAACAATATGTCTGTTGAGCTAAGCATTATCTGTGTTTTGGAAGCTAAGCACAGGAGAGACGCCTTTGCATAAACTACATGTGCAGTTCTGCAGCCTTGTGACCTTGTCCCTGAAACATTCACTCTGAGAAAGGGAAAAACAAGAAACAGCTTACATTTTATTCATGTGGACACTATTTCTCCTGAACCTTGGAATAACATATTTTTGTTAGTTCATAAGCCAAAGCGTCTCTCACTGGCAAGTTACAAAATAGTTATTATAAAGATTCTAATTTACTAAACACACAAAATACATGGTGCTGAGGAGAACATTCTTCTTCTACATTCCCCCCTTTTTTGAACCAACAAAAATATGAGTTACACAGGAGTAACAAGGGAGAGAGTAGGAGAAGGGGAAGGAGTGGAAGGAAAGGAGGAAGAAATGGGAAGCATGCATTCTTCGTGTAACATATAAGCCTTGGCCACGGAGGCAGTGAAATACTGGGACACAATATATCTAATTAGGGGGACTATACAGCAGGCCACAAGTAACAGAATGATAAAAGCAACGGCCAGTGAAATAAAAACTGACCTGAGCCATCAGCCCCAGGGGCTAGAAATGCCAGAAGTGGTAGCTAATTCATTTGAAAGGGCAGTTAAACCTGGCAAAGCACGGTGATTGATCCATCGGGAGCCGTATTATTAGGGATGTAAGTGCAGCACACATCACCAAACATAGCACATACACCCCCCTTTTCAGCAAGGAGCATATCTAATGCTAATCGATTTTGCCAAGTCATAAGAGATGTTCTATCAAGCTGTTCATGTATCCCTTCAACAGCCTCTTTAGTAAAATTCAGGAAACGCTGTTGGTTGTAATATAAGTAATTAATCTAATCTACATTTTTATTTATTGTAACTTGGGGGAAAATAGACTCAAATCCGGCAGCAACTTGATCTCGCGCTTGAAATTTATCAGGGACTCCGTGAGGGACACCAATGGAATCAAAGTAAACGCCAGGGCCGTGAAGAGAGAATGTGGAGGGGTCAGCAGAGCGGGGTCGACGACGTCGGCCAGAGCTGGACGACATGCGAGGAGAATTCAAAGGGAGGAGGCGGAAAGGCATATCAAGTTCGGTTAATGCGCATGTGCCAGTCCAAACAGGGGGAAGAATATCAAGTAATTTTAATGTACTGCACATCCACCAAATATCAGCACGCAGAGTGGACTGTGTCAACAGGAAAAGTGATAATGTAGAATTAAATGAGGTGGAGTTAACCTGGAAAGTCTGGGAACAGAAGGAAGAAGGGATATTACCAACGTTAGTACCTCGGAAGGGGGAACTATAATTACTAGAGAAGCAGGTATAATTGCCTTCATGAGACTGGAACATCGGGGGAGTCATATGAGAAGTGGGGGGGGGGAAGAGGAGAGAAAGTGTAATGCAGTTAGAGTCTTTTGGTGTGGACGGAGAGGTAAAAAGGGCAAGGAGACAAGGAAGACCAACAGGGTAAATATTAGAAAGAGGGAAAGGGACGGTAGCCAAATGTGGCCTGGCCGTAGCACAGGCGTAGCAATCAGATTGATTTACTTGCTTAGCCAAATATAATACCCACTGTAACCAACGATTCTGATCGCCATAGCCAGTTTCAATTGAAAAAGTGGATGAGAGGGTGGAAATATTCATAATCTTAAAAGAAGAAAAGTCTGGACCAGAAGTTGGGGTGACAGGTGTGTGTGCAGGAGAATGAGAGGTGTTAGTAACAGGATTGTCAATCTTAATTAGAAATCTCCTTAAAGGGTCTGTTCCAGATACATATGCCCCTAATATATAGGTTCCTGAGTCATGTAAAGAGGAGTTCTTCAAAATGATGATCAAGGGGTTACAATGGTTGTCAACACATTTATGAGAAGCATGTCCTTTTATGATAGAAAATCGATTTTTCAAACCGTATTTTTGGGCCTCAAAAGGTTGAGAACCCCAGTCCTCAGTTCCAGTGTTAGCAAAAACCCATTGCCAGGTGTCGCAGTTACCCCCCCTAATAATACTTCGTAACAGTCATACACACGTATTTGTCAGACCAGGTCCACTGGGCTTGTCGACCAGTCCCACAGTTGATAATAGAGCAGAAATCAACCTGTACTGATGTGGTGATTCCTAACAGGAAAGTCAAGGTGACCAGGGCAGTAGACAAGGGAAAAGAAAGCATAGTAGCACAGCAATCAAGGGTGCCATCTCTTGCAATGTGAGGCGTGAATCCAGGCGGGCAATCCTTCCATTTTCACTGCATGTGGTGTGGATAGAAGAACTTGGAACGGTCCTCTCCACCCTCGGCTGATGCCAATGTTTCCTCCGAGTGTCATGGACGAGGATCCCAAGTGCCTAAGGGAATCGGCGTGTCTTTAGATGGAAGACTAGTCCTCCAGGCCTGGTTAACCTGCTCGTGGACTTCTTTCAGAGAAGCTCGGAGACCTGTAAGACAAGAGAGAAGATCATTGTCCACAGTATGCCAGGTTAACATTTCACATAACCATGCCCACAGGCATGGGTGTCCGGTCAGAATTTCAAACGGCGACAGTCCTAATTGCCGGTGTGTTCTTGCCCTCAATCTCATTAAGGCCAGAGGCAAAGTGTCTGGCCAGGATAAATTTGTCTGCTCACAGATTTTGGCTAATTTAGATGTTAGGGTGCCATTGTCAGTTTGCAATTTCTGTGGTATGCCCCACCTAGGAATAATTTCTTTGATTTAAGCTTTGGCTACAGTTTTAGCATCAGCGTGTTTAGCAGGAAAAAGTTCTACCCATCGGGAGAACACATCAACAATTACTAGACAATAACGATAACCTTTAGACGGAGTTAGTTCAATGAAATCCATTTGGAGGTGTTCAAACGGACCCATTGGATTAGGTGTAACGGCGGGACTTACCTGGACGTACCTGGGTGCCCTTTCCTACATTAGACTTTTGACATAATGCACAGCGTCTGCAGAACTGCTCTGCATATGTAGAAAAGCCTGCAGCTTCCCAGTGTTTTTCAACATCCTGAATTATGGCGTCCCTTCCAGCATGGTCTAGACCATGAGCGATTTTTGCCATACCTGGGAAAGAAGCCTTTGGGAGGAAAGGTTTGTTAGTTTGCCTATGGGTCCAGACTCCATCAGAGAGGGACCCTTCTTTGGACCATTTCTTTTTTCTCTGTCCGTGGCTGCACTCTGTAAAGAAACAAGTTGATTATCAGGGTCCTGGTTATTTCTCTGTTGGAATAAAGAGATTCGTGTGTTATTATATGCAGCCTGTTTAGCAAAGTGATCAGCTAATTCGTTTCCTTTGCTGACAGGATCTTGTTTTCCTATGTGAGCTTGACATTTAACGATCGCTAACTTTGATGGTTTAGTTATAGCTATTAAGAGGGATTCAATCAGTTTTTGATGTTGGATCGGTTTGCCAGCGCTGGTCTTAAATCCTCTACTAAAATAGAACGAACGGTGTGAGGTACCTTTACTGTTAGGGGGCTCATGAGCACTTTGTTTGTCTGTATGTGGTTGCGTTAAAACTGCATTCATTAATCCCCCCTTTTTCGTCCACGAACACAGTGAATGGACGAGAATATGGTCAGTGAGAGTAATGCATTTTTATTATTATTTATTTATTGATTTATTTATTTTTTTTAATCACATAGAGCCTTGTCAGCCTGCTATATCACTACATGCAGCCAGATCGCAGTGTTAGCTAGATTTTGTAAAGGCGTGGCTCCTCCTGAAAAACTTACAATCAAACAACTTCTCAGGCCGCAAGCTGGTACTACTTTTAAATAAGGAATTCATCCTACCATGGTGCCATACATGCTAGCCTCCAGATCATGGAAAAGTCTGAGGCGGAACCGGGTCAGCGACAACAAGGAAACACTAATTTCCGTGGCGACCCAAATGCCAACTGTAAACAAAGATAATCTATCTCTGGAAACACACAGCACAACTCCACAACAAGAAAACATTCCCACCAAAAGCTATGCAGCCACAGAGAAATATGCTGACTTAACCTGTTGTTTTGTGACCGGTCTTGGAAGGTTTTGAATGATGGTTAAACGGCCGCTAGAGAGAGCTCTTGTATCGCAAGAAATGTCATGACCTAAATATTTAACGATAGCTTGAAGTAACTGCAGTTTTTTTTTTTTTTTTTTCTTCAACACTTTTTTATGGCCATTTTCACCTAAAAAGAATAGCAATTTTCTGAGTATCATGTGCACTTGTTGTTTATTTATTTTTCTTTTCTTTTTTCTTATCTATATACTGTATCAATTTATTATCTTTTTCTGGCCAAAACCATAAACACAAGGGGCTTCAGTATATCCCTGAGGCATGACGGTCCAGGTCCATCGGCGGTTTTGAAAGGTAAAAGCAAACCAGGATTGAGAATCAAGGTGCACGGGAATGGAAAAGAAAGCGTTAGCAAGGTCAATAACAGAGAAGTACCGGGCGGACAGGGGTATCGTGGAAAGAATAGTGGATGGATTAGGAACAATAGGTGTTCTAGGAAAAAAAACCACAGAGTTAACTTGTCATAGGACCCATCAGCCTTTTTACAGGTAAAAATGAGGGAGTTGACTGGAAAGTATGTAATTGGAATAATCGCTCCTCGCCTCACGAGATCAGAATGTACGGCGGCGATGCCAGCCTCTGCCTCTGGAGACAGAGGATCCTGGACATGGTACGGGCGGAAGGAAGATTTTGAGAAAATCACCAGTGGCTCAGTGTGCTATCCTTCCATAATCAATTTTTCCCTTGGGACCACAGTGCTAAGGAAACATGGGGAACCGAATCTCCTAAATAGAAAACGCTTTGTGAATATGTGAGGTGCACTGAAGCAACTGCTTTTAGTAGACAACAAAAATACATGGAATGTGCAAAGTTTCAGGGCATGTGCTGGAGGAAAGAAAAGATGCTAACCAAGGTGTGTCCACTTCAGTAGGGAAATACTGGGCAGTACAAGGCAGGGTGTCCGGGACTTGAAAGTGAGGAAAATAGGCATGAGGGGAAAGAATGAAGGGCTTTCAAGAGGAAGGTGTGCAGGGAGATGTTCAGGGTCCAGGCTGTAAAAGAGGGCTTGGGGTGTGAAGTGTGGCACAGGAGCTTAGGAATGGAGCAGCAAAAATCCTTGTTCAGTTAAAGAAAATTGAGACTGACAATTTAAGTCATAAGATCCCATCCCAGCAGTTTCACAGGGCACAAATGATTTAACAGAAAGCAACGAGTCAATAATGAAACTGTTAATGCTGAGCTGTAATTGCACAGGAACCTCCTTCAGCGCATGGCTCCTGTGTCCATTTCAAAGGCAGTTTCTTTGCCATTAAAGTCAATAAAAGATCAGTTTCAGCATGACGAGTAAGCAAAGGAAACTGGAAAAAGTGGCTGGGGTCCCTGATAATTCTTAGGACCAAGGAATGTCATTAGGCTCAGGGAGAGGGGGTGACGGAGGCGCTTGTGTGGGCAGTTGCGTCTAAAATGTCCAAGTTCACCACAGCAGCGGCAGGCATATGACGCTGGCATCTGCTCCAAAGGGTTAGGCATCTGAGCAAAAGGATTATTAGGGTTTGATAAATGGAACCCGCGTCCTCTTCTGTGCCCTCGCCCTCGACCTCCAAATAATTTTCCACGTCCTCTCCCCCTAGCCAGGTCAGTTCTTCCAGTATAATAATTTATTTGTGCAGCCAAAAGTTTGGTCTGTGTGTCTGACTCTTTTAATTTAGTCTGTCTGTCAGCATGCTCTGCATGACGCTTGTCTTCCTCGAACGTTGCGGTCTTCCAGCCTTTTGCAGGACGTGCAGACTTTGCTTTGAATGTCACTTCTCAGTCCCGAGATGAAAGGAGGCACTGCAGCACGAGTTCTATCGTTTGTATTGTCTAGCCCAGAGTGATTAGCCATCAGATCTTGCAATCGGTGAGCCGGCTGAAATTAGTGACCAGTTTGTGCCCTTTTTATATTTTTTCTGCCAGGGCTCCTTTTAAAGGCTCTCACTGGGTGAGGAAAGGACCTTCATTCCAACGCCAAGGGACACCGTTATGATCACCGTGATTTACAGTTGCCCATGCGGTGCTCAGCTGTCGACGGAGCACCTGTGTCCACTCTGCAGCATTTGTTTTATACATGTTATCCAGCTGCTGTAACAGCTCCACAAATTGCAGTCCACGGACTGCTCATGCGCTGGGAGACAGATGACTCTTTTAATTTCTGCCATTACAATCCAGTAGCACCTTGTGAATGATCTGAATTATCTTCCTCAGGGTCAATATGTGAGGACGGGTCATAATGATATTGTTCATCGTAAAAACCTGCTCCAGACGGTTCGTCTGTTAACAGGGGTGTTGTTGGAGAAAAGGGTGCAGGAGGTGGAAGCGGGGGAGTTTTGGTAAGGAGGGGGTGGACAGATTACGGGGTATAGGGGGTCTTTCTTTTCGGTCTGCTTTCTTTTACTTTCAGGCTTGGGCGCTGTCTCTATCTTCACTTTCTGCAACGCTAGCAATAATTCTTCCTTGTCTTTTTTGTGTTTTGACTTCAGCAGCCAGCAGGTTGTTACGCCTCTGCTTATTCCACTTCTTACATGCCTTTTAAAATCCAACCCAGTCTGCTTCTCTATTAACTGTTTAGGGGACCCGCTTTCAATCCCGACGGTGTACTAGGAGCCTGGTGATTCTCTGAAAATAATCCTTCTAACATTAAGTTTTGAGGACCCTGGGGGACCTGTTTGACTGGCGTGCCATTATAATTTCCCATAGTAAGCGGCAGGCCTTCAACAGAGAGCAACTCAATCCCCGATTATTTCTCGTCCCACTTGTCGTCCCCGGAATCAACCAGTCGACAAGTGGAAATCAACCTCCCCTCTTCCAAATTTCACACGTACTCTAACTGCCCCTTTCACCCCTATTCCTCTTAATATAGGAACGTGCCACTCGGTCCTTTCTACTCGAATTCTTAAGGGATGACTTACTAGCATTCACACTGTGCCGTCACTCTCTATGAATCCCTAAAACCCTTCTAGGTCGATACGGTATGATTCTCTATTCTTTCAGCATGCTTTTATTTTTTATTCTCTTTTATTATTATTTTCTTTTTTCTTTTCCCCGTATACTTCTATTTCTTCCAGCACACCAGTCAAACCAACGGGAATCCCCCGAATCTACTTACCACGACTCCTTCTGCCTGCCTGGAAAAATCCCATCCAGTTGCTTTTCGTTTCGGTCAGGAGGAGGTCAGCGACTCCCCACGCAGGAAAACGCCCGAGGTAGGCCAGTCCTAACTTTTACCGGAGCTGGTCCTCGATCCGCGGAAATCGATCCACTTGGACGAACCCGCCCAGGGAGTCGTCTGCCCGTCTCCTGCCCCACGTTCGGGCGCCAAAAACTGTGGACGAAAAAGGCACACTGGAAAGCAGACAGATAATATTTTCTCAATTCACTTTATTTATTCATTCGGAGTCGCAGTAAGTAGAGATTCAAAAGAGTATAACTTATTGCCGCAAAGCTCAATTGAACCCTGATCAAAAGCCAGGAGGGGTTTTTTATACTTCAGCATCTCATGATTAATAAGACAGAAAGAACATCCTTATCAAAACAGTAAAGTTAAACAATATGTCTGTTGAGCTAAGCATTATCTGTGTTTTGGAAGCTAAGCACAGGAGAGACGCCTTTGCATAAACTACATGTGCAGTTCTGCAGCCTTGTGACCTTGTCCCTGAAACATTCACTCTGAGAAAGGGAAAAACAAGAAACAGCTTACATTTTATTCATGTGGACACTATTTCTCCTGAACCCTGGAATAACATATTTTTGTTAGTTCATAAGCCAAAGCGTCTCTCACTGGCAAGTTACAAAATAGTTATTATAAAGATTCTAATTTACTAAACACACAAAATACATGGTGCTGAGGAGAACATTCTTCTTCTACAGTGTATATATGGTATTTTTATATTAAATTAAATAATTTCTCTAATGTTTTGCACCTGTTTGTCTACAGCTGAATCCTGCCAAGTTCTTTTAATCCAAAGAAAAAAGCTGTAGCAAGACAGACATCTAGGAAGCTGTTCAGTTTGCTGTGTGTTCAGATAAAAGCTCTAATGCCAATTAAAGTCTGAATACTGTTCCTCTGAGTGCCAGAATAAAGGTCTCTCTGCTCAGTTCTCTCCTGCCTGTCTTTTGTGCAACTCAGCAGCCCAAACACGACAATATCTTTAATCAAAAAATGACAAGAAATATTTATTGAAGGAGTCAGAGCTCCTTAGAAAGCATCCAACAGCTAAGCAGACAGCAAGCTCCATTTATGTGCTCATATTTGTAACAGAACTGAGCTCTTTAGAAACCTGTCAAAGAGCAACTCAAGAAAAGCTACTTGAAGCTGCAAACAGACTGGCTATACACAACATTCTAAAGTCCTGCTTTGCTCAACGTGACAAGAATTTTAAGCTTAGTCCATTTACCTGATATCTGCCAGTTGAAATATTTTTCAAAATTCACTACCCACTATGGAAATTTATAATAACTGGAAGTCAACCATTATTATCAAAAAAAGTGAGCCAAGTACCCATAGGTAAGTAAGGTTAACATGCATCACAGGTAAATTAATGGAGCAATTATTAAGGAAAAGATTGAGATTAATGTGGCAAAATTAGAGAATTCAAGAATAGGCTGTATGAATTTAAATGGGGGAATATTATTTTTCACTAAAGTGCTGGAATTCAAAGAGACAGAAGTAAAAGCATACAATCAGAGATTTGATTTTAAGAAAGCTTTTGATAAGCTTTCACATGAGAATCTATGGATCAGAATTTAAAAAGTCACAGAATGTAGAAAGAACTGGGAATTCAAGGCAAAGTGTGTAGATGGGTGCAAAACTGGCTTAAATACCTAAAGCATAGAAGACCATTTAGTATGCCTCGTTTGTTTAGCTAATAGCTAAACCCAATGTCCCATACATAAACATTTTAAAGACTGTGAAGATTTCTGTGTCCACTACATGGCTTGGTAGTTTATTTCAGATTTCCTCAGCTGTCTAAGTAACAAAGTGCTTCCTGGCTTCAGTCTTAAATGCACTTAATGTCCACTGGTGCCCTCAAGTACATGATTCGCTGTTTAGTCGAAAGAATGCAGCTATTTTGAAAATTTTGAAGACCTCTGATCAAGGCTAAACAGCTTTAATTCTCTGAACCTGTCCTGAGTAGGAAATGGGATGCACTTGGATGCTCTCCTCTAAACAGCTTCAAGTGCTGCTATGTCTTTTTTATAGATTGGTGATAAGAACTGCGCACAGTTCTCCAGATGTGGTCTCGCCAGTGTATTTTGTTGTCTAAACACAAAGTCCCTCAATTTATACTAAACAGTTTTTACAATATAACCTCTTTACCGATTTAATTACTTCTGCACATCTCTTAGACAATGAGAACATTGTTTCAATTTAAACCGCTAATTCATTTTCAGGGATTGCTTCCTGTTTGACAGTGTCTCCCATCTTGTATGTATAATGTGATATTCCTTTTGCTCACATGTAGCACATTTCTGTGTTAAACTGCATTTTCCAAGTGTTTTTCCAATTCTAAAGTCTTTTAGAATTATTTTGCTGTGTCCTTGGTATCTGCTATCCCTTCAATTTTAGTATCATCTATGAATTTTACAACTTTATTAAGTACACCATAATCCTTTCATTAATATAAATTACAAAAAGAAACAATCCAAGGACTGGCCCTTCAGGGATTCCACTGATGACCTCACTTTGTGGAGCATTCTCCTTTTATCGGAACTCTTTGTCTCCTGATGGTTAACTATCTTGAACTTTAGTTTCTATCTCTACTTTTGACTTTCAAAATTAATCTTTCGTGTGGAAGTGCATTAAAGGCTTTTGAAATGTCTAAATAAATTATGCTATATGTTTTGCTATTGTCAGCTATTCCACTATCCTGGTCAAAAAATCATTTAGAATGGTTTGGGAGGATCTTTGCTTTTATTTAGTATGCTATTTTTCATGCATGTACTTTACTAATTTATTGCTTATTATGGTTTCCATAATTTTCCATGTTATAGAAGTAAGATTTATTGGTCTGTAATTGCCAGCTTCCATTTTGTCCCCTTTCTTGTAGATTGGAGCCACATTTGGAATTTTCCAGTACTTCTCCACTCTGATGTCACTACCTTAAATATGCTTAATAAAGGTTTATAATGATGTCTTTCATTTCTTTCAGTTCAACAAGCAAGATCAGTCTTCAATATATCTAGCTTAAGGCACATCTAACACTTCCAATGTAAACTCTATAAACTCAGAACATATCTTTATTTCTGGGAAGTGACAAGATGAGATGAGAAGAATGAATTAGAATTAAATGATTGTAAAAGTGGAGAACCATAAACACATGGAATTAGTTACCAAGTAGCGTGGTACACAGTAGGACTTTTAGGACCTTCAAGCATATCTTGATGTTATCCACTCATCCATTATCCAACCCGCTATATCCTAACTACAGGGTCACGGGAGTCTGCTGGAGCCAATCCTAGCCAACACAGGGCGCAAGGCAGGAAACAAACCCCGGGCAGGGTGCCAGGCCACCACAGTATTTTAATGTTATTTTAGAGAAAATAGCCTGAAGGGACTAACCTTGTCAAAAATGAATATTTCTAAAACATTTTCAGGATGTGAGAAATGGGACCATAGTGCCCTATTTAAATTTAGAACTGCCAACTGAACAGTATCTCTCTACATCAAGCATAGTGTGAGTAAAAATCCAAAGAGCAGAGTTCTTTTCCAGAATGCAGGATTTATGTGAAAGTAGGAATCATGGAAATCATATTAATTACATTTCAGTATAACTGGATTTAGTGTTTCTGGGACAGATTTTGCCAGAATTGTGTGATCCATGATGCTAAAGATGTGGATAACTCACTAATACTGCTTTTTGGAATAGGGTCAGAATTTGCCTATTCTGAAAAGAAAAATTTGACAAAATCCAGCTCAGTTACTGCAGCAACCAATGCTCTGAAATTAACCTGTAAAAGAGCAGGTTTAACATGAAGGATTAAAGCTTTGAAGCCATAGCAGAGCATTCAATCATAAAATCAAAGTTTGTAAATGTCCTGTCACAAATGCTGATCCCAGCTGCACTTTTTAAGAAGCAGAAAAGGCCAACAAGATGTCCAGAATGTTGTGTCCCTTCCTGAATGAGCAAACAAAATAGTAGCACAACTCCTTCACCAAATTCAGTACAGAGAAATGTAAATAGACCATAACTCGACATTCTGGCTTGTCCAGAGAAGTGTCTACATCAGAGGCTTTGATATATCTGAGCAACCTTCTAAAATGTGACATGTTCAGAGTTAACACATTTTGATATGACTTCAGAGTAATGTTTCAGAATGTGATGTTTCATCTGGATCGAAGCAGTTTCAAATCTGTGGTTGGAGTCTGACATTACTACTATGCTAGGAATCTAAGCTTTTGAATCCACTTATCTTTGCAAACCTTACTGCTTAGTATAGTGGAGGTTAAAGGGTGCTTCTGGGTAGATATTAGTGTGAGGACCATTGTTTTTGCAACCTAGCTTCAATCTTTCATGTTTTGTCTTTGATGTACACTTCTTTGTCTATATCAGCGTGGCATTCTGCCCTCTGCTTCTACCACCTGAACCAGCTGCTTCAATGACAGAGTCATGACCTCACATATAGATATATGTACCCTTAGTAAGACAATGCATGCTTAGCTGTGAATTACTTCAGTGCGTTGTAGAGTTTACAGTTATATAGAGGCAAAATTCCACAAAAAACAGAAATCCTTTTCTGTGCCTTGTTATCTTGGCAGTGAAAATCATGGTTGATAGGCCAGTCAAATGTATGCGTTATAAAAGCTATACCCATTTTAAACAGGTAGAGTGTAATGTGAAATATGGGCTCAACTATAGTTCTGAAAATATACATATCAAATGACACATAAAAACAATGTTTTTATAGAACCCACAATACACTGTGATATAAGGTAATAAAGTTTTTCACTGTTTTTGTTTTTCTTTTTGTGTCTATTTAAAGAGCTTCTGTACTGACAAGTTTTGAAAAATTTCTACACAGATGCTCTAAGTGAGAATTTTATTTTTTCCAATTTCAAATAATATATAACATCAGTTACCCACTGACTTAAAAGGGGAGAGTTAGGATTCTTCCAGTTGAGCAAGATAAGTCTACGTGCCAATAGTGTAGTAAAGGCAATCACAGTTGTTACAGTACACCAAACACAGCTGTTAGTGGATTAGGAGGGATTGTGACACCAAGGCTGTCTGAAAGGCATTTAAATATTTTGGTCCAAAATGATGTTAATTTGGTGCAGGCCCAAAATATGTGACCCAGTGAGGCTGGAACTTGATTGCAGCGTTCGCAGGTTGGATCTTGCCCTGGAAACATTTTGGACAATTTTAAGCGAGACAGATGTGCTTGATATATAATTTTTAGTTGAATAATTGTATGCTTTGCACATATGGAGCTTGAGTGAATTCTCTGCACTGCTACCTTCCATTCCTTTTCTGAGATATTGAGTGAGAGATCCTTTTCCCACTGTCCTCTTGGACCTTGAAAGGGAGGGACTGTAAAATGGTTTTATATATTGCAGAGATGCTGTCTAAGTCCTTGAAACTGATGAATATATTTTCCAGCATAGAGGTAGGTGGGAGATGAGGAAAATTGGGACGATTCTGTTTAACATTTTAGAATAAGCTTTTAAAGCACTGAGGAAGCTGTTTCTCTCCCTATTCTCTTTTTTTCTTTTTCTTCTCCATTTATCTATATTCACTTATTAATTTATCTACAGTATTTGCTTATTTTTACTAGGTTTAAGTTTTATTATGCTGCCCATGCTCTCTTTCGCAGGGGTGGGGGCTGATTTGTTTTCAATCCTATTCTTGTAATATTGATCTATTTGTATGGAATGTTTTGTGATTTCAATAAAATCAATAAAAAATGTAAAAATAAATAAATAAATAAACAGCTTCTGTAACAAAAACAGATTTCCCCCTGAGGACAAATAAAATTCTATCTATCTATCTATCTATCTATCTATCTATCTATCTATCTATCTATCTATCTATCTATCTATCTATCTATCTATCTATCTATCTATCTATCTATCTATCTATCTATCTGCAGCACACATGGGACAGGCATCAGGCTGCAAGTCTGAAGAAGAAAAATTGAGTAATGGATGAATGGATAACTATTTGTAAAGTAACCTGAAAAAACATTTCCGGCCAGTAGCCGCATGTGCTGAAGCATCTCAGGTCTCAAATTCTACAGGCAACAGGTGTAACTTTTGAATAATTTGCAGTTATCTTTGTAACACTGCTGACCACATTAAACTTCAGGCGCCATGCCTCTAGTAGAGTGTGATGCAACAGCTTGTGCACTCACCTTCTGAATCTGAATATCCCTTGTGTAATGAGTGTACACCTTTAAGAAAACGTCATTACGTCATAACGTGCGTTGTTAGTAAGTCGGAAACACGACTAGCTGTTCTGTTCACATGTGCTCCGTCCGAGTGTAAATAAAGTGAGCCCAGAGCTCTGTTAAGACAAGTGTGTGTTCATTCAAAATCATTACATGGTGTCAGAAGTGCTTGACGAGCGCATTGCCTCGAAAATATGGCGAAGTTCAATCCTCCGGAATGTTTTTCATTTGATCGTCCGAATGAGTGGGCTGACTGGAAGCTACGTTTTCAGCGTTTTAGGAGTGCTACCAAACTGGATAAAGAAGACGGTGAAGTCCAGGTCAGTTCATTAATCTACGCCATGGGTAACGAAGCCGAACACATATTTAAATCGTTCGCCTTTGATGAGGAAGGTGACAAGAAGAGATTCGAAGTTGTGTTAAGATAATACGACGAGTACTTCTTCCCTAAACGGAATGTGATTCACGAGCGAGCCTGTTTTTATCAAAGAGTACAGGCAGAAACTTTTATTAGAATTCTGTATGATTTATCGGAACATTGTGACTTCGGAGAATACAGAGATGAACACATTCGGGATCGGATAGTTGTGGGCATACTCGATAAAGAACTGTCACGCAGGCTGCAGTTAATGTCCGACCTCACGTTAGCTCAAACTATTCAAAGCATGCGCCAATATGAAGAGGTAGCGCTCCAAGTTCACCAGCAGGGGGAGACGTGCGCTGCAGTACAAGAGATATAGCACAAGGGAAAGCAGCAGACAGAGGAAAACAGAGATGGAAACCTAAAAGAAAATTTGATAAAGAGCAAGGAGAACCAAAATGTGGGAGATGCGGGAAGATTAAACACAAGTATCAGGAAAAATGCCCAGCAATAAAATCAACATGCAATAAATGTAAAAAAGTGGGTCACTGGGAAAGAATTTGCCACAGTAAATCAGTGAGAGAAGTGACAGAAACTGTTGCACAGACACCATATTTCCTGGGAGCTGTTACAAATCCACAAAATAATGATGAGTAGTGGACTGTGAAAATTTCCATTGGAAAGACACCAGTTAAATTTAAAATTGATACATGTGTGAAGAAACATTCTGCACGCTTAATCCCAGGAGAACGCTGGAGCGGTCTCGTGTTACACTGTGTAGTCCTGGAGGACGCCTTGAGTGCTTGGGGAAATTTCAAGTCAGTACCACATATAAAGGAAGTATGTCACATTCCCAGTGTATGTTATCCATGGACAAAATGTGAACAATTTGTTAAGCCGATCCACTGCATCCTCAATGGGAGTGGTGAAACGCATTGAGGAAATTCACAATGCATTTGGTGAGCATGGAACTCTTAAAACAGAACCTGTTAAAATCCAGCTTAAGTACAATACTCAGCCATATGCGGTATACATAGCGCGCAGAGTTCCACTGCCTGTTATACAAAAAGTAAGAGAGGAGCTTCAGCGCATGGAAGAGAATAGGGTCATTGAGCCAGTGACAGACCCTACGGACTGGTGCGCACCCATTGTGCCGGTGCTTAAACAGAACGGGAGGGTTCGCATCTGTGTAGATCTGAAAAAGTTGAATGAAGCTGTAAAAAGGGAAAGATATGTTCTTCCAACTGCAGAAGAGATAATTGCAAAACTGAGTGGTGGCAACAGTCTTCTCATCTTTGGATGCGGCCTCAGGTTTTTGGCAGATACCGTTACACCCAGAAAGCAGCAAACTAACCACTTTCATAACACCATTTGGAAGGTACTCCTTTAAACGTCTTCCTTTCGGCATCACCAGTGCCCCAGAAATATTTCAGCGGAAGATGATGGAAACTTTACAAGGGCTTGATGGAGTATCGGTGTATATGGATGATATATTGGTATATGGAGACGCCATGGAACAGCATGACAAACGGCTTACCAATGTATTGAAGAGAATTGAGTCTGCGGGGTTGAAGTTGAACCGTGAAAAGTGTCTGCTGAGACAACATCAGCTTCACTTCCTTGGTCACTTGATCGACAAATCAGGTGTGAGACCCGATCCTGAGAAGGCCAGAGCAATCCGTGAGCTGTCACCTCCATACAATGTTTAGGAACTAAAACGGATACTGGGGATGTTTAATTACCTAGGCAAGTACATTCCTAATTTGTCAACAGAAGGCAAACCACTGTATGACTTGTTGAGATCAACAGCTACATGGACCTGGGCCAGTCCCCAGGAGACAGCATTTCAGCGCATTAAAGACATCCTTTCTACTTCTCCAGTTTTGAAGTTCTATGATGTGACTCTACCTACTGCTGTGTCAGCTGATGCCAGCAGTTATGGCATAGGTGGTGTACTATTGCAACTGCATGAGAAAGACTGGAAACTGGTAGCATACTGCTCACGCAGTTTGTCTAAGGCAGAATCCAGATATGCCCAGATTGAGAAAGAATGTGTGGCGAGTGTCTGGGCTTGTGAAAAATTCGAAAAGTACCTAATAGGTCTTGAAAACTTCAAGTTGGTAACAGATCACAAACCGTTAGTGCCTCTTATGAATAAGAAGGACTTGGACAGTGTTCCATTAAGATGTCAGAGACTACTTATGAGGCTAATGAGATTTAAACTGACAGCAGAATATTCTCCAGGAAACACTTTGGTGGTGGCTGATACACTATCCCGAAGCCCACTAGCATACAAGGAAAATGATCTCAACACACACCGACGTGGAGTGTTACATTGCTGCTGTTGCTGAATGCACGCCTGCAAGCCCACCAAAACTTGAAGCCATTAGGGCTGCTACAAAGGCTGACAATAACCTGCAAATTGTACTGAAGTATATCAGGTCAGGATGGCCAAAATATATAGACAACGTTCCAGTGGCAGTTCAACAGTTTTTCCATTTCAAGAACGAGCTGTCTGAGCACAATGGAATACTGACAAGAGGAAGCCGTATGTTAATTCCAGACATCTTAAGAGAAGATATTCTAAACAAGATACATGATGGACATCAAGGTCTGACAAAGTGTAGGGAGCGGGCCAGAATATCGGTGTGGTGGCCAGGCATCTCGTCAGAAATAAAACAAAAGGTTCAATCCTGTCGAATATGCCTTGAGATGAAACAGACACAGCAAAAGGAGCCTCTCATCTCGACGCCCCTTCCAGACAGACCTTGGAAAAAGCTAGCTATTGACTTGTGTGAGTATAATAAGCACACTTACCTTGTTGTGTCAGACTATTTCTCTCGATTTCTTGAGATCCTTCACATGCCAGCAACCACTACCTCAGAAATAGTGTTAAAACTGAAGGCACTATTTGCCAGGTTTGGCTGCCCTGATGAAATAGTTTCGGACAATGGTCCTCAGTTCGTGAGTGCTGAGTTCCAGGAATTTGCAAAGGAATTTGACTTTTTGCACATCACATCCAGTCCACACCACGCTCAAGGAAATGGACATGCAGAGAGAGGGGTGCAGATTGCGAAGAAAATTTTGCAACAGAAAGATCCTCTTCTGGCTCTGATGAGTTACAGGGCCACACCTTGCATCACAACGGGTGTAAGCCCGGCTGAACTCCTTATGGGCAGAAAGATTAAAACAACACTTCCATTGCTTGAGACACATCTTCAGCCTCAGTGGCCAAATCTTGAAGATGTGAGGAGAAAAGATTCCATGGAAAAGCAAAAGCAAGCTTTCTACTTTAATCGTCACAATGGAGCTAGACCTTTGCCATCGCTAAGGTCAGGTGATGCGGTGCTCACAAAGTTGGATCATCAAAAGACCTGGGGAACAGCCGCTGTGGTCAGAGGCGAGAGTACAACTCCTCGATCTTTTATCATTGAGACACATCAAGGAGCAACGCTGCGATGCAACCGTCGTCACTTGCAGCTCTGCCCTGCCCCAGCAGAAGGAAACCAAATTCCAGTTCAACCAGAACAAATATATGAACAGCTGCCTACGTCTACAGTGCATATGGGGACAACTTTGTCTCAGGCCCCAAAGACCCACAAAGGACTATTCGTGACTAGATCTGGCAGATTGAGCAGACCAGTGGACAGATTAGATTTGTGAAAAAAAAAAAAAAAAAAAAGATGGTGAAAGGTGAAGGGCAATATATTGGTCATAAGAGTTTATAGATTTAAGTAACAATGTTCTTCTATGGGGTTAGAGTAAGCAGTGAGAAAACTGGAAATAAGGTTTTGTTGTAAGGTGTTGATAATTTATCAGTAGCCAGGAATGTTAATGTTTAATTCCATTCTATTAAGAAAAAAAAAAAAAAAAAAAAAAACTGAAAAGGGGAGATGTAATGAGTGTACACCTTTAAGAAAACGTCATTACGTCATAACGTGCGTTGTTAGTAAGTCGGAAACACGACTAGCTGTTCTGTTCACATGTGCTTCGCCCGAGTGTAAATAAAGTGAGCCCAGAGATCTGTTAAGACAAGTGTGTGTTCATTCAAAATCATTACACCTTGTAAATCCAAAACGTCATTATTGGTTGAAGTATCATTTCCAGCATTAATCTGCTGATGTTTTTACCTTCAATTAAGAGTCAAGTTTCACCAAGTTTTAGCACATTTTATTTAACACTTCTTGTAGTGCTGAAAGATCTGTTGAACTCAAAGCTCACAAAGACCAAATCAAATTGTCATTCAGAGCAGACAACTTGTTCCTTGCATTCAAGGCCCTTCGCCTGTCTCTGTCTTTCCTGACTTCAACATTCAGTTTTTAAAGAATGTTAAGCCAAGTCAAGGTTATCATTTTGAGCTCTAAGAATGCAGAATTCATTGAATAGTTGCTAGATGAATACCCTGTAAAAAGACACAGACTGAGAAAAGAGGGATGACTAAACATGGGCTTTTAAAGCTGGTAAGTCATACCATATGTAAAGAAACAAAATACACTTATCTATAATATATAAAGCAGAGTCTAGGTATGTTTGTTTGTCCCCCATACAAACATACAAATATGCACCCTGCGTCCGATTGCCACCAAACTGGGCATGGGACTGCTTTGTGACCAGGAGGAGGTCATGGGGTATGTTTGGTTGGGAAAAAATGTCCTTGGTCAAGCGCAGGAAATCTTTTGACCGACGCAACGTTCACAAAAAGTCCCCATACTTATCATCGACAAGATGGCCGCAGGATGCAACAGACGTTATCGGCGGCGCCATCTAGAGGCACGTTTGGTCTCTGTGCATCCATCTTTACCAATGTTTCTTTAAATTGGCAAGACATTGCGGAAGTGTCCAAGTATGTGAAAGCCGACTGCTTTCATTGTATTAAGGGGAACTGCCATATGGATGTAAAACGTGAACGACCCAGTGCGCATGACTGGTTTTCCATATTTGTGCTGCTATTTGCTCGCTTTCCGACTCAAAGTAAGATTTCAGTCTTGGTCTTTCTGACTGACTGGTGCTATTTGTTCGCTTTCTGACGTATTGTAAATAATGTGCATTCATCTCACTCTGGTGCTTATTGTTACCTTTCCTGCCTGTCTCCAGACCGTGGTCGGGGTGACGCAGGGGAGCTTCTCCTTCGTCGTGTTCAGTGGTGTGAAGCTCCAGGGCCAGAGCCACGTGCTCTGGGGTAAAACCCTGTCCCTGAGTTCCCTTGTCTTAATTTTCAGCAAGGAGCGACACAGAAGGCTTGAAGGCTCCAAAGTTAACTTTATTGAAAATTACTTTTTAGGTGCTTGTTTTCAAGTTAACAGAAACCAACACCAAGAGAGAGATCCGCTACAAACCAACACAAAACACACAAGACTTCCTCCTTTTTTTACAATCTATATTCAAAACTCCACCCCTCAACACTGACAACTCCACCCACATCCCACATTCAGTATGATTGGGATGTCAGGCTGTGATTTTAAGCTCTGATCCCAACATTACCCCCACTGCTGGATGGTGAATAACAGCACCATTCCAGAACTAAGAAAAAAAAACATAACCTAAGTAACATATAAATAGATTCCTATATTGCATAACTTTCCTCTCTCTCTGCAACAGAGTACATTTCAACATATGAATATAAGAAAAATAACAAGAACAAGTTTTCACAGAACAGTTGTCAATTTAGTTCAATGGGCCACCCATTCACCAAGTTTGTTTGGTGGTCCCCTTTTTCTTCTGGGTCTCGCGGTGGGTAGTGGGTTGAAAGGAGAGTTGAAGATACTCTCTTCCATGCTTTGCAGCTCCGCACTACCCCCACTAGTAGGGTGCCTGTCTTCATTTGTGTAACCGAAGGTGGCGTTCAGAGGAGGCTGATTTGGACTTAATGGGCTCCAAGTCTTGTCATTATCATGGTCCACGTCCCTCTCGTCTCCTCCTTCCAGGATAGGATTCTTAAACAGCGCTGATAAATCAACATCTTGTTCAGCAAGATCTGTATCAAGGTTAGGTGGTAGTATTTCAGCGGGCTTCCATGTTTCCGCACTTTGAAAGACCCAGCCATTATCTAATGGGGTGCGGGGGTGGTACGGTTTCAATTTGTCATGATGTACTACCTTCCACTTTGTCTTTGGGCCTTTCTGGATGCGATACACCAGATCATCTAAATGACCAAGAACAAAATATGGTCCTTCATAAGATGGCAAGAACTTCCGCACTTTATTCTTTACTCTTCGGGTCCCCTTCACCAAATGCCAGACAGCATCCCCAATCTTGTACTGAACCTTACAGATGTTCTTATCATATTGTTTCTTAGCAAGAACTACAGACTGTCCTAGGGCATCCCTTACAATCTGATGTGCAAGCTCCAGTCTTTCTCGGAGCTGAATCACATGTTGTGGAAGGGTTTGATTGTGATCATAGTTTAGGGGCAAGCCAGCAACAATGTCAATAGGTTCCGTTACTTCTCGTCCAAGTAACATCATATTGGGTGTAAAACCAGTCGAACTGTGTTTCGTGGCTCGGTAAGCCATTACGGCATATGGGGTAATGAGGTCCCAGTCCCAGTGGCAACGCTCAGCTGTTGTAGCAAGAATTTTCTGCAAAGTAGCATTAAATCATTCTACTTGGCCATCTGATTGGGGTCGGAATGGAGTAGTATGTGTCTTCTCAATTCCTAACAACCCACACATCCGTTGGAATACTTCAGATTCAAAATTGGAACCCTGGTCACTGTGTAGACTGTATGGCACTCCATAACGGCACACCCATTCTGCAGTAAATACTTCAGCAACTGTAGTAGCTTGATCATTTGGTAGGGAGTAAGCTTCAACCCATTTAGTAAAATAATCATGTACTACCAGAATATAACGATTATACCTTGCAGTCTCATTCAGGGGGCCCATCAAATCAAGGGCAACTCTTTCCATGGGTGCTCCAACCCGAACAGTCCCCATAGGTGCTTGAGGTCGCTTTGAAGGTCGTGACTTAGCTGCACAGTTGGTACATGTGCGACACCAGAGTGCTACATCTTCCCGCATTTGGTACCAATAATATCTGGTCTACAAACGTGCTAAAGTTCGTTCCACTCCAAAGTGACCCCCAACTGGGCCATCATGCATTTGCTTCAGCACTTCTGTACGAAGCTCATGGGGCAAAACAATCTGGGGGTAGAACTCAGTGCCTTCAGTGCAGTAAAAACGTCTCAGTAGGATGCCTTCCCGGATATACAACCTTTTCCACTGGCTCCAGTATGTTTTGGTGGCTGGCTACGTGTTGCAGGCTTCCCATGCCCCTGTAGAGAATATTCATACCCATCGGCTTCACACAAAAGAACGTTGTTCTGTACCTGGCCAACTGAATCACACGGCAGCACAGGGTGATCATTCATCCAGGACACCCCCGAGGTGAAATGCCGGTCCTTAGTGCTGCTCTTTAATAAACAGCGCTGCACAGCGTTCACAGGTGTGCTCTCTGTAAAACTTTGGAAGCTGTCAGACAGGAAAGGGTTAATAAAGGCAGCGTCACAAGTCACGGTAGCGCAAGGCACGTTAGAAACGCCCACAGTGGGTTGGCTTATTTTCTCATTTTGGGCATGGCGTCCTCTGTATAAAACTTGAGTCTCGATCCCGCTGTCATAAGTATCTTCGTTAGTCACATACGAAATAAAAGGATTGGTTCCGGAAGTATGTGGTCGAATCGCCGAGTAATACTCTTCCCAAAACAGTTCAGGCTTTATAGCGACCGAGTCCGCACGTTCTCGGAGATCAGTCCGCGCTGTCTGCACGAAAGGGTTACAATGGCGATCACGTTCGCGTCCGACAATCCCATCCTCAACACTCTTCTCCCAGTTTACTAGTGGAAAACGGTGGTATATAGTTTCATCTTCCGTGGGTGATGTCCTAAAGGGGTTGGTGCTAATCGAGGTGGCTTTGGAAAACTTTGCTTCCAGTTCAGCGTCTACCCCGAGTTTTGTCGCCATTTAAAAGCCTCTAGTTACACACTCCACCGAGAGAATGCACCAAGTTTCTTTCAGTCTTACAAGCTTCGTGTCACTCACCAGTGTCGGCAGGAATAATCCCGGACGAGCCCCCAGTGTTACCTTTCCTGCCTGTCTCCAGACCGTGGTCGGGGTGATGCAGGGGAGCTTCTCCTTCGTCGTGTTCAGTGGTGTGAAGCTCCAGGGCCAGAGCCACGTGCTCTGGGGTAAAACCCTGTCCCTGAGTTCCCTTGTCTTAATTTTCAGCAAGGAGCGACACAGAAGGCTTGAAGGCTCCAAAGTTAACTTTATTGAAAATTACTTTTTAGGTGCTTGTTTTCAAGTTAACAGAAACCAACACCAAGAGAGAGATCCGCTACAATCCAACACAAAACACACAAGACTTCCTCCTTTTTTTACAATCTACATTCAAAACTCCACCCCTCAACACCGACAACTCCACCCACATCCCACATTCAGTATGATCGGGATGTCAGGCTGTGATTTTAAGCTCTGATCCCAACATTATTCCGTACGTAATACCACATGACACATTATAATTGTCCTGCTTTTCGCTAATATACCCATGCCACCAAAAAAAAGACATAGCCTTAGAAAGTCCACTTCCGATGCCACAAAAAAGTCTATTTCAAGTCCGTCTCAAACATTGCACAAGACGTCAAGATGTTTTCATACCAACAATTCCGACATTAACGGCGGTGCCATCTAATGGGACGTTTGGTCTCTGTGCATCCCTCTTTACCAATGTTTCTTTAAATTGGCAAGACATTGCGGAAGTGTCCAAGTATTAGAAAGCCGACTACTTTCACCGCATGAAGCGGAACTGCCATATGGATGTAAAACGTGAACAACCCAGTGCGCGTGACTGGCTTTCCGTATTTGTAGTGCTATTTGCTCGCTTTCCGACTAACAGTCAGATTTCAGTCTTGGTCTTTCTGACTGACTGGTGCTATTTGTTCGTTTTCCGATGTATTGTAAATAACGTACATTCATCTCACTCTGGTGCTTATTCCGTACATACTACCATGTGACACATTACCATTGTCCTGCTTTTCACTAATATACCCATGCCACCAAAAAAAAAGACATGGCATTAAAATGTCCACTTCCGATGCCACAAAAAAGTCTATTTCAAGGCCGTCTCAAACATTGCGCAAGACATTAAGATATTTTCATACCAAGAATTCAGCTGATTCCGAATAATTTACCCTTTGATTTCAAACGTCTACAATTTCCTGTTCAAAAAAGTCTTTTTCAAGGCCGTCTCAAACCTTGCGCAAGACGTCAACATGTTTTCATACAAAGAATTTGTCTGATTCCGAATGATTTACCCTTTAATTTCAAAAGGCTACAACTTCCTATTCGTTTGTATTTTGCTATGTGAATTACTAAGGCTGAAATGCAATCACTCCAAGTTAAAGGCACCAATTTGGAAAATCCATGCTTTTCACACAGACAACTCTACGTAACATGTTCTACAGTGGGCAATCCTCACAATTTGTTCATTTTCAGAACCCCATGACAAAACAAAAAATATACTGTATCCAAAGCCTCTAAAATGACCACTTATATTACCTATTACAATAAAATGTCAATCAGAAAAATGTTGGTTCGATTTCTATGTTCTGTTTCTTTCATTTGGGAAATTCACCAGTTATAGATTCCTGGGCAAAGCCGGGTACTCCTGCTAGTTATATATAAAATAGTGTTTTTTAATATGTATATTACCTCATTAATTCCAATAAATTGATAGAAGCCGATAAATTACTTAATTGTCTAGAAACATATACTGTATTAGTGCTCACTGATACAGTGCATCCGGAAAGTATTCACAACGCATCACTTTTTCCACATTTGTTATGTTACAGCCTTATTCCAAAATGGATTAAATTCATTTTTTTCCTCAGAATTCTACACACAACACCCCATAATGACAACATGCAAAAAGTTTACTTGAGGTTTTTGCAAATTTATTAAAAATAAAAAAATTGAGAAAGCACATGTACATACTGTAAGTATTCACAGCCTTTGCCATGAAGCTGAAAATTGAGCTCAGGTGCATCCTGTTTCCCCTGATCATCCTTGGGATGTTTCTGCAGCTTAATTGGAGTCCACTTGTGGTAAATTCAGTTGATTGGACATGATTTGGAAAGGCACATATAAGGTCCCACAGTTGACAGTTCATGTCAGAGCACAAACCAAGCATGAAGTCAAAGGAATTGTCTGCAGACCTCCGAGGCAGGATTGTCTCGAGGCACATATCTGGGGAAGGTTACAGAAAAATTTCTGCTGCTTTGAAGATCCCAATGAGCACAGTGGCCTCCATCATCCGTAAGTGGAAGAAGTTCGAAACCACCAGGACTCTTCCTAGAGCTGGCCGGCCATCTCAACTGAGCGATCGGGGGAGAAGGGCCTTAGTCAGGGAGGTGACCAAGAACCCGATTGTCACTCTGTCAGAGCTCCAGAGGTCCTCTGTGGAGAGTGGAGAACCTTCCAGAAGGACAACCATCTCTGCAGCAATCCACCAATCAGGCCTGTATAGTAGAGTGGCCAGACGGAAGCCACTCCTTAGTAAAAGGCACATGGCAGCCTGCCTGGAGTTTGCCAAAAGGCACCTGAAGGACTCTCAGACCATGAGAAAGAAAATTCTCTGGTCTGATGAGACAAAGATTGAACTCTTTGGTGTGAATGCCAGGCGTCACGTTTAGAGGAAACCTGGCACCATCCCTACAGTGAAGCATGGTGGTGGCAGCATCATGCTGTGGGGCTGTTTTTCAGCAGCAGGAACTGGGAGACTAGTCAGGATAAAGGGAAAGATGACTGCAGCAATGTACAGAGACATCCTGGATGAAAACCTGCTCCAGAGCGCTCTTGACCTCAGACTGGGGCGACGGTTCATCTTTCAGCAGGACAACGACCCTAAGCACACAGCCAAGATATCAAAGGAGTGGCTTCAGGACAACTCTGTGAATGTCCTTGATTGGCCCAGTCAGAGCCCAGACTTGAATCCGATTGAACATCTCTGGAGAGATCTTAAAAAGGCTGTGCACCAACGCTTCCCATCCAACCTAATGGAGCTTGAGAGGTGCTGCAAACAGGAATGGGCGAAACTGGCCAAGGATAGGTGTGCCAAGCTTGTGGCATCATATTCAAAAAGACTTGAGGCTGTAATTGCTGCCAAAGGTGCATCGACAAAGTATTGAGCAAAGGCTGTGAATACTTATGTACATGTGATTTCTCAGTTTTTTTATTTTTAATAAATTTGCAAAAACCTCAAGTCAACTTTTTTCACTTTGTCATTATGGGGTGTTGTCTGCAGAATTCTGAGGAAAAAAATGAATTTAATCCATTTTGGAATAAGGCTGTAACATAACAAAAGGTAGAAAAAGTGATGCGCTGTGAATACTTTCTGGATGCACTGTATTTATCCTGATACATGTAATAGTTTATAATGACTTAGCATATCCCAGTAGACACTGCAATAGTTAGAGTCAATGTCAATGTCAATTTATTTATATAGCACATTTAAAACAACATAGTAATGCTGTGGCCAAATAGAGTATTTTATATTATCCTTACAACAGAGTAAATTATATTCAAAACTCAAAAAGATGCCATATATCTATTCATTTAACAATTATGATGTTTCTTCTATAAAAATATTTACTGGCATTTAAATACAGGCTGAGTATCCCTAATCCAAAATGTCTGGGACCAGACATATTTTGGATTTTTTCAGATTTTAGAATATTGGTATATGCATAATTATATAGGTCAGCTCAAGTTGGACGGTTAGGAGACAAAGTCAGAGAGGCGAGATTGCATTGGTTTGGACATGTGCAGAGGAGAGATGATGAGTATATTGGGATAAGGATGTTAATGATAGAGCTGCCAGGGAAGTGGAAAAGACAAAGGTCTAAGAGAAGGTTTATGGATGTGGTGAGAGAGGACATGCATGTGATGGGTGTAACAGAATAAGATGTAAAGGACAGGAAGATATGAGAAAGATGATCCGCTGTGGAAACCCCTAACGGGAGCAGCTGAAAGAAAAAGAAGATATCTTAATAAATCATATCCTGAAGCCATTATTATAATGTGCATTGATGTGAGAAATATATCCATCCATCCATCCATTTTCCAACCCGCTGAATCCGAACACAGGGTCACGGGGGTCTGCCGGAGCCAATCCCAGCCAACACAGGGCAGGAACCAATCCTGGGCAGGGTGCCAACCCACCGCAGGAGAAATATATTAAACCTTGAATGTGATGATTGTGATGTATAGACTGTATTTATTTCCCTTTTAAGAGGGCTAATGATGCATAGTTTGTTTTTTTGTCACTTTATATCAGGTACCTGTTGTCACTTCTCAAGCAACTGGCATTATAAGTCAGGAATATCTCAGCCAACCTTCACTCCATTGTTTCTGCTGTGCTGGATGTAATTACCCAACCAATAAGTCACTACATTCAGTTTTTGCATGGTGTGTGTGTACATACATAAAACATAACATAATTTTGCCAACATTAAAAAAGAAATGCACACATGAAAAGGAAATTTTTTTTTGTTCTTTATTTCACCTTATACAATTTCTTGTATTAGGAATTTGTTAGTTTTTACATACCCCTTTGCGTCAGAGTGCAGGGTCAGCCATTGTACAGTGCCCCTGGAGCAATTACAGGATAAGGGTCCAGCAGAGTAGGATCTCTTTTGGCACTGACAGGGATTCGAACCGGCAACCTTCTGGATACCAGCATACATCCTTAGCCTCAGAGCCACCACTCTGATATGCCACAGTGTCAGAGTTTCCAGACAAAATTGGAGCAATTTGTGGAACTCATATTGCAATTAGGGCACCTAGTGAGAATACAGTTGCTTTTATCAATTGTAATTCATGACATTTCATTAACACACATGTCATATGCAATTTTAACTGTGTTGTGCAGCACTTTTGAATGCAGGTGTTATTTTCTTGCTTCACTGTGGACAAAGCTCGTTGACTGTGTTTTGTTGTTCAGCAGCGCTTAATACTTCACTGGGTACCCGCCACTCTCTCAACATAGTGGTGATCATGTGTTATCTTCTTGAGGTACTCAGTGGTTTATGGGCGCTTGTCCTCCCCACCTTTGGATTATCAATCATGTGTAGCTGCTTTTTGGTACTCTAAGCTTCATGGAGGACTCCCTACCACCCCATCCCATCCTAAGAGAAAAAAATCTGCTTTCAATATGCACATTATTCACATCCACTTTTTTCTGTAAGTATATTTTCACGCTCAAATTCAAGTGAAGCTTTATAAAAGAGACACCTACTGTAGTGTGGAATTTTCCACTTCTGGCATCATGTCAGCACTCAAAAAGTTTCAGATTTTTGGGCAGGTTGGATTTTGGAATTTTGGATTTGGAATACTCAACCTGTACTATATTAATTTTTCTCATTCAGAAAACCGTTTCTATTTCTAAACTTATAGAGATTTCTCATTTTTATAATTTGGATATTACAATGAGCTGACATGAACTGCTTTTAAAGAACTTTCATTTTGCCTGCTGTTTGGATATCATCTTTTTACTGAGCCTTTTTATGTTTAATATGTTTAAATGTTTAAACCAGTGGTGCATTTTGTAAATTATATGGTGTTCACCATCTCATTATGCTTTTTTGCTCATTGTACAGAGCTACAATACAAACGTTTACATTTATCTTCTTATGATTGGAGAACAAGTAGATTAAGCGACTTGCTTACATAGTGATTAAGAGGCAAGAACTGAAAAAACAACTCTGTGGTTTAAAGATTAATACCTAAACCCTAAAGCCATACTGCATGATTACCAATTGGTCTTTCAACAGCAAAATCAATGCCTAATGTTCTTTCGGGAAATAAGGGTGGTCTCAATAGCTCTGCTTCGAACATGAAAAGCAATTTGCCTTCCACACTAGTGATGTCACAATTAATCCTTGTTCTATACATCACATTTCTCACATTTCATTTCAGGAGTTTCACTGAATTACAATCCAACTATTACAGAATTTTGTACTATCTGTCACACTCATTGGTTATAATTGGTTTTATATTTTAAGTTCTAACATTTGCTGATATTCAGATACCCATTAGCTACTTATCTTTTTAAGTCATCAAATAAATGTAACCTCATTATTCAAAAAGTCACCTGTTTCCATTTATACTAATGGGATTTACAATTTCCATTACCTATGTCAAACATTTTTTATAAATAAACTGAAACAGATCAGTTTGTGATGCATATTCACTGTCATTGTGTGAATTTGATCATGCAGACCTTATTGTGGATTGATATGTATAATTACTATGTGCACAGTAATATTTAAGGTACCACATATTAGTTGAATTTTCAATTGTTATACAGCACTTCTAACATTGCTTTTTTGATCTGTAGATAGATAGATAGACAGATAGATAGATAGATAGATAGATAGATAGATAGATAGATAGATAGATAGATAGATAGATAGATAGATAGATAGATAGATAGATAGATAGATAGATAGATAGATAGATAGATAGATAGATTGTCACTGGAGGAAATTTGGCTTTTTACAGAAGCTTTTTAAATAAATAAATCTATCTATCTATCTATCTATCTATCTATCTATCTATCTATCTATCTATCTATCTATCTATCTATCTATCTATCTATCTATCTATCTATCTATCTATCTATCTATCTATCTATCTATCTATCTATCCATCCATCTATCTATCTATCTATCTATCTATCTATCTATCTATCTATCTATCTATCTATCTATCTATCTATCTATCTAGTCTGAACACACACCGGAATGACTAAAAATGAAGAAAATTAAAAAGAAAGAGGCATTATGCAGGCATATTGCTGTTGATATAAAGGAGCCCCAATAGCTCTTTTTTGACTCACTTCTGCTGAATATTTCATTGGATGAAATTTCTCAGTGTTACTGTGTCAGGATGGGGATATGCAGATTCCTTCATATTAGCATTCAGTTTTGTTTTATTTTTCTTTTTTGCTACTATTTCCAGGGGACCAAAGTGCGTTCCATATCCATGCCTGCCCTTTATATTAGCTTGTTGATTCAGTGGGCCTCTCTTAAGATGTTATTAGTCCAGCACACCACAGCATAGAAGATTACATTGGCCATCACAGAATTAAAGACACAAAGGACGTCAGTTCCCACATTAAGGAATGCAGGATCCTAAGAAAAAAAGATATTCCTTTGCTTTTCTTATATTGTTCCTGTGAATTATAGGATCATCCTGTCATTAATGTGGATCCCCAGGTACTTGTAGGAATGCACCACCTCTACATCCACTCCCTGAACAGTGACTGGCGAAAGTCTATAACCACTTCTTTGGATTTGTTCATGTTAAGTTGGGGAGTCAACGTAGTTTGGTCCACGGCTCCACCCTGAAACGACAGGGACAGGGAGGCGCTGCCCCAATGCCAATGCTCCTGGCATCTATCGACATCCTAAACGGACAGCACCTCCAACCATGGTTCAGATGGTGGCACTCATAAAATTGTCGCTCCCTACCAGCGGACATGGAAGGAGGAGGGGAAGTTCTGTTTTGTTTTGCACTCAGCTGTGGTCGACATGTTGCTCCGCCCCCATGCAGGGAAGCCCTCCACTGCACATGAGCGGATGGGCTCTTGCTGTGCACTGTTTGGAAACCCAGTCTTTCTTTTCTGAGTCTTCCTCTTATTTTGGGGCACAACGACAGTCTTGGTCTCCCTATGTCTCTGTGTCCTCTTGGACTTGTGTGGGGCCGCCACTGGCACTTGGGGTGGGGCGCTGTGGCTGCTGGTACATACAAGCCGGCGTGTTGCACCCACTTCGGCCATTTCCTCCTCCACCACGTGATCAGCCATTACATCTGCATTTGATGTAGGAGTTGCAGCTACTTGGCACCCAGTACCATTTACTACCGGGGTCCCTTCACTTTGCACCCCTCTTTCTTGTATGGTATATGCCTCACCTACCTGAATCGCTGCATCTTTTCAACTGTAGAGTCCTACGCCACACCGCCTCAGCCACTCGTGCACTACCTTGAGGGGTGCCTCGGCTGTCCTTTCCAACTCCTTGATCGCCTACTTAAGCAGGCCAAGCACCTGTAAGAGTTCCCGTATGGGCTGGAGCATTTCTCCTAGCTCCTGTATGGAGAACCCACAGTTATTAAGTCTAGCTGGCAGTGGACTTGGGCTTAACTCGTCCTTGTCCGCCAGCCGAGAGGCATCTAGTCTACGCTTCTTCTGCGCAAGCCTTGTTGGGTGCCATTTATATTCAAGATGGAGGTTCACCATCCCTGCTTATACCCCTTTACTGGCGGGACCCCGGCACATGACCTCCAACCCTTTATCTGCCACTGAGAGGGCATCCTGGCCCTCCGCCGCCCACCCCACCACCTCCTGGCTGGGCATGGAATTCCTTTCTTTTGGTCCCTGTGTCTGGCTCCCATGCGCACGTGTGTGACAACATGTACAATTTGCAGTGAAATGTAAGTCTTCCTCCAGCCACTGGGCCCCAGTCTCTGTCAGTCGAATCCACTTCACCGTCGCCCCACGGATTTGCATGCCTCAGCCACAGACGTGGATCCGGACAATCTCCATCTAAGAGGTAGACACATGGAATAGACATACTACACTCCCAAGGCACACTGCCACTGGGCCCGGCACCTACCTCTCAGATCCCGTCTTCTGGAGCTTACTTCTTCCGGATGGCTTCTTCTCCCGGCAAGGCGATCCCCTTGTCAATGACAATGGCAGGTGCCACCCGCTGCCTTTGGGTTGCGCCTGGATTTTTTCTTCCCCATTGGGGTAGAAGCAGTGTTTCAGTGAGCCTTTCTTCTTTTCTTTTTCCTTCAAGCACAGTTTCAGCACGTGCTGCCAAAAAGCCGCATGTGTATGAGTGCCACTGTGTTGCCATGTATGTGCGCCTTGCGCTACTGTGTTGGGTCACCACAAGAATGAATTTGCAGGTCCCAGCCTTGCAGACAGCCAAAAATCTTGCTGACTATGCCACTTGTGGACCACCAGGGGATGCACCAGCCGGTCCAACTTGATACAGACAGTCAGAGACACAAGTCCAGGACACAACACACATTTATTCAGAGTTGGAAGTACTTTTGTCTTTCTCCCCAGGAGCAACACAGTATAAAGCATCAAATGCTCTTCTTTCTCTTGCCTCCACTCCTTCTCCTTCAAGCACTGTCCACCTCCTCCTGACTGGCTCCCGGAATAGTGGCTGCTGGCTCCTTTTATAAGGCACCTGGAAGTGCTCCAGTTGCTCATTGACCTACTTCCCACAGCACTTCCGGGTTTGGCAGAAGTGTTGCGTACAAGGGCTCAGAAGTTCTCCAGGTGCCCCCTGGAGGTGGCCACGGGAGATAATGCTCTGGATAGGCTCTCTCCCCCGGAACTTCCATTATAGGGGCTTCCTGGCTGGGCAAGGTCCCCCGACCATCTGCCACAGTATCCAATAACTAGGATAACCACTGTGGAAAATGGTGCCACAATTTAATGATATTAATGTAAAATAGGAAATATCTCAAATAAGTAACCATGCTCTACCTTTACTTTCTTATTATGAAATGTCTCCATTTGAAATGGTTTTTTTTAATAAAAGTTCCTTTATAGCATGATCATTCAAAGCAATTTAAGCAAACATTCACCAATTGCTTTAATCCAAGTACAATTTCCTTCTTATAGAAATGCACTGAAGTGTTTTCAGAATTTACTTTACTAGAACCTTTTTTTCCCAAAGGTCTCTTTTCATTTAATTTTTTTCCAGTATTTTCAAGATGGCAATATGGTGGCAGCTAAATTTAGCACCATACTCTAATAACTGCAAAAATATATTAGGTTTCATTAGTCAATATTTGCTTTCAATGTGGTAGTGCTTCTTTTGTTGCAGCACTTTGTATGAAAGTAATGTCCAGCATAAAAAATGCCTTAGAAAAATCTTTTTTTTTTTCCTTTTAAGTAACTGATGTTTGTAGTTCCCTTAATTAAAGCAGGACATTAGAAACATGAAGCAGCTGTGCTTCCCAACCTCTGCATTCACTCCTTTTATTCTCTTCTGAAGTTGCAGAGTATCTTGAGCTGGATGATGACCTGCACAAGGTCAGTGAAAGTCTCTTAGTAGATGTGGGGCATAGCTGTTGCTCAGGCAACCCATCTTCATTGGCTCCAAGGTACACAGAGTTCAAATATGGGACAGTGTGAGGCCAATCGACAATCATTTATTATTCATTGTAGTCCTTCTGTGTTCTTTATTACTGTTTACATATTGGTTTTCTGTTAACACAAAATGCATCAAATATATGAATAAAAAATAACACTTTATTATATATTAAACCTTTTAAATGCAATGACATCTCAAAATAATATATAATTTTGCAGACTTGCCCTTGCATTAAAATGGATATGGAGTAGAAATCTCATCAGCAAAGTTGGATTTTAGTCTTTTACTAATCTCACTAATTTGCAAACATCATAGGGAAAGCATCATGATGTAGTATTTGTAAAAATGATTGAATGCAATTTAATGATTTGTTAAAGTGAGCTTTTCCCAAAATAGTGGGACTTTAGTCCACTGGCTAACACTACTATCTCATTAATCTGTCAATCCAGAATTCAAATTGCGTATGTACTGTGTGGAGCTTACATGCTCTCCCTGTATCTCCCTCATCCCCCAAAACATCTTGGTTGTGTTAATTTGAATTTGTGAATTGGTATAGAATGTACATGAGTGGGCCTTGTAATGGACTGTTGCCTTCTCCAGGACTCTTTCCTGCCTTTTGCTAAGTATTGTCAGGGTAGATTCTGGTGCCCTAACCTTGAATTGGATTAAACAGGTTTGAGAATGTTGTGTTTTACTTAGGTTGTTAATAGTAAGCTTTAGTGAAAGTCCTAATTGCATTCATCATCCATATAAACTGGCAGTAGAAAACAAATCACCAAAGTCAAGCCACTTTATCCTAAACAATGGATGGTTTACAAAAGGGTAATGAAAAATATATATCCAAAACAATAATGACCTCTGTCTTATTATAACAAACAGTGTGGTTACACCTTGCTTGTTTATGTCTTAACTGGCATTGGCCCTCTATACTGCACCCTGAATTAGTCTAACAACAACTAGCTCACTGAGACAACTTTTAGTATGTTCTTATTATGGTGGTTATCGTACCAGTCTGAACAAGAAAATGCATAGTTTAAACAGGGTTGGAAAAAAATGAATGCTCTCCCCATTCATGCACTCTAGGTCCTAATTGTATGATTATCACAGATATCTGTCTATTTGTCCAATACACTTGATTTCTTTCATTTACATGCACTGATTTTGTACGTTTTGTCTTCTAAGATTTTGATTATGACACATGGGTCCAACCACCATATAGTATCTGTTAATTGAATGAATGCATGCTCATTTTATAACTGGACAGAACTGTGATGAAGTTGTGAGTTCGAATCCAGCAATCGGTTATTTTACATGTGGAGTTTGTACAGTCTCCTAATGTCCATATGGGATTCATCCCACATCCCCAAATATGTGAAGGTTTAGGTAAATTGGCCACACGGGTGTGTGTAGAAAGGTCACCAGCAGAGGGCAGGCATCTTGTTCAGGGTTTTTATTTGTCTTGCGCCTAAAACTGGATAAGAAGATTTAACAATGTCCTGTTTTATGTCACTTCATAAATCACATTTCTAGAGGATGCAATCCAAACATTTGTGTACAGGACTGGCCTCACTACAGTTTTTTGTCGTGATATAATCTTTACTTGAACACCCTGAGAGCTCTATTTCCATATTAATTTCTCCGTTTATGTATTTTTCAGAGTATCAAGCTTTTCAAATTGCATTTAATCCAGTGTTGTGAGCTTGCGGAGAGTATACAATCAGGACAGGATTCAATCAGGCTCAACCCTCATGCTTGTTCTGCTGACAATTAAAATTCATTAATTACAAAACATAAAAAAATTGGATAACATCTTTGAAATACTTGTCAGTAAATATCATGGTCTTGAGATTCAGATTAATTGGTAGCATTGACATATAGAAATCTGTAAAAGTATTAATTTCCTTGACCAATATGAAAAATCCTACACCAAAATGTTGGATTTACAGAAAAATAATAAAATTGGTTAAGAGACTGAATCCTTCTAAACACCACTGAAAATCTAAAAATAGACAACTTTTTTGATAAGTTTATATTGATCAACCTAATATCAAACATTTTCAGAGTGAGTTAAATAGGAAGGCAAAATGCATTTACTAAAGAGAAAATATTATTATTTTAAGAAAGTGTCTATTAATAGCTTTCAAAGAAATTAAATTGACTCTTTTGTTTCTAATGCAAGCCATAATATCCTTAGTGATTAAGGAGACAGAACTCATGCAAACACACAAACACACACACACACGCACACACATAAAGCTGTTTGGATACTGCCTGGTAACTTGGTGGAAATTCTCCCAGTGAACTCACCTAGGGTTAAGATCTTGTCCTCTTTAACGTACAAGTCATGTTGGTACTTTGTTGTTAAGTCTCAAGCCTCATTAGCCACATTGTCCCTCTGGAGCTGCCATTCCACTTGTGATGTCAGTCTCTTCCATCACAGTGACATTTAAATGGAAGTACTCGTACATTATATTCAAATGATGTTTCCTCTTGAGTTCATTCCTTTCTTAATTTATGCCATACTCTGTTTTTTCTTTTTTGTAAATATCCATTTCCTCATTACATACTCTGGGACTGCTTTTTAGGCTGCATAGCATGTTCCTGACATTTATTTAATGACTGTGTTTCTCTGTTCATTTCCCTGTTACTTAGCTTTGACACATACCTGTCAAACTAGTCTGTCTTTGTTCTCCAAACAAATTCTTATCTTTTCAAGTGCTATGGTTATGTTTCATTTACATTGCTTCATTTAGGTTTATTGGTAATTCATGGAGTGGGACAACTAAAATCAGGAATAATTCATAACCTGAGCTAAAATATCTGGATTTGGCACCTAACCACAGCTCACAAGAACATTTTTCAGTCTCTTCCCTCCAAATTTGGTGTCACTCTCCTGCCTTCCAAAGCATTCATTTTTCTATTACATGCTTCAATCTTGTCATGAAATGAGAATGTCAAAATGGGTGATTGGTCAATATACATTGTAAGTGCTTATGGTGCACCATTGCCTGGCCAGAAAACCATAATGGAGTGAGAACATGAGAAGAGAAGAACATGAGAACAACGAGAATAAAGCAGCTGGGTTGAGCCTGGATTATTATCTCAGTCAAAGTGGTGGATTAGTGGATGGACTGGGGGAGGTTGTTTATCAAGTGCTGTTCCTCCTCCAGTTGGATAGATGGCAGTGCTGTGCTGGTGTGGACCCAGTATGGACACCTCCAAAGATCCATGGGATTTTTAGTCCTAAGGGACAACCGTGTTGGTGCTTCCGGAAGGTGCTGCAGGTAGAAGGAATCCCTGCTTTGGGGGGATTTCATCTGACCTGAAAGTACTTTCATCAAGCTATGCTCTCCAGCTTCCTCCAGTTGAGTCAGAGTCGGGAGGCAGAAGGCAAAGCTCACCTGGAGGAGGAAAAGTAGTATTGTGATTTGGACATTGTGGTGTGGACTGTAAAAAGGTATTTGCTGAATATTTTGCACCCGTGACTGTCTTGGTGTGGTTGTGTCTGAGGTTTCACAACATTAAAGCCCCAAAAACTGCTGCAAAAAGTTCCACAACTGGAAAGGTCACTGTCAATCTTCAGCTTGTACATAAAAAAGGGCAAACAAAGAATCTTTATAAAATTAAAAAATATATATCACAAAAAAGCTCTGTAGCAAAACAAGTTCCAAGGAACACAAAGGCACAGACAGAATTTCCTTAAAAATAGTCAGTTCAGTAGCAGACAGGTCCTAATACATAAATCCAGTGACAGAGACAGAGAGAGAAAGACAGGGATGCCAAAACAGAGCAAAGAGTTCAAAAACCAGAAATTCAATAAAAAAGCACAACAATAAACAAAAACAACTCACCAACACTCAGCACATGCAATGTGCCTAAAGGAACTGTGTGTTCCTTCAACCTTTATAGGGCTTAGGGCATTCCCTTGATGGAGATGGACAGGCGGTCCTGATTCTTGGGGAACTACCCATAACATACAAAGAACATGTAGAACAGCTATGAACACACAAACATTAAAAAATACAAATAATAACTACAAGTGGAGGAGTTCAAGTATCTCGGGGTCTTGTTCACGAGTGAGGGAAGAATGGAGCGTGAGATCAACAGGCATCCGCAGTAATGCGGGCTCTGCATCGGTCTGTCGTGGTGAAAAAGGAGCTGAGCCGCAAGGCGAAGCTCTCAATTTACCAGTCGATCTATGTTTCTACCCTCATCTATGGTCATGAGCTATGGGTAGTGACCGAAAGAACGAGATCGCGAATACAAGTGGCTGAAATGAGTTTCCTCCGCAGGGTGTCTGGGCTTTCCCTTAAAGATAGGGTGAGAAGCTCAGTCATCCGGGAGGGGCTCAGAGTAGAGCCACTGCTCCTCCGCATCGAGAGGAGTCAGATGAGGTGGCTCGGGCATCTGATCAGGATGCCTCCTGGACGCCTCCCTGGAGAGGTGTTCCGGGCACGTCTAACCGGGAGGAGGCCCCGGGGAAGACCCAGGACACACTGGAGGGACTATGTCTCTCGGCTGGCCTGGGAACGCCTTGGGAATCTCCCGGAAGAGCTAGAAGAAGTGGCCGGGGAGAGGGAAGTCTGGGCATCTCTGCTCAAGCTGCTGCCCCCGCGACCCGACCTCGGAAAAGTGGAAGAGGATGGATGGATGGATGAATAATAAACATAAATAATAATATTAACATAAACAAAAAAATCAAACATGAATAAAAAAGACATAAAGAAATGTAAACACAAGTCCGGAAGGAACCCTTGCTAAAATATAACAGGTCCATGTTTTAATTAAGGTAGTCATGCCAAGCTTGCAAAGATAGATTCAGGGTTGGGGACATACCCTCTATGGGCAACTTCACACTACACATTAGGAATAGTGTATTTTTTAGCTTTGAAATAGACTGCTATTTCTGCTATTTTCTTCCCACTTGAATTTCGCCAAGTGTATGCTGTCTCCACCCTTTACTTCTTTATTTCATCTTCCTCTTAACCTCTATTTTTGATTTTTCTTCTTTTTCTTTTTTCAAAGTTATTTTCCCTTTCTTTACCCAAGTAGTTGCTGTCAGATGTACGTCCTCTCTCCTTTAGAGTTAGGGTTGGGGTTGGGGTTGCTCCTATTACACAACATTGTTTCTTGTAGTTAATTGTCTTCTGGGCATAGTGGTGTGCAGATAAGATTACACAATGCAAGATCTTTTCGCTGTATGGATCCTTGTCAAAGAGTGTCTGATAACAAAACTCTATTGTATCAAGAAAACACACATGAAAATCAACTATTTCTTTTATATATCTTTGCCAAAATGGATCTTGATGTGTTGTCCCACCACAAGGTGTGGTACAGTGGAATGAAACAGATGATGGACCTAGAAATTAAAGTCAAAGACTCAAAGTGTAGTTGAAAATCATACATTGAGCGTAAAATTAATCAGAACCAAATGTGTATCAATAATCAAATTTAAAATTAGGAGCTGAAAATCATTTCTTGGAAAATGCTATCAGAGATTGAGCAAGACTTGCAGAATAACTTCACAAACTGAGATTGCTAATGTGCAACACCACCTTAAATACTGTCACACAGATGATGAATTAATTAATTAAAAGCAGATAATGTTGCAGCAACACTAACAGATTAAGGAAGCTACTGCACTGATAGAGGCAAAAAAATAAAAAGCATTGCTGCCCATTTTGCTTAACTTTACCCATGAATCAAACAGAATATTGGATTACTCACATCTATAGGAACCTACTGTTATTTATCTAGTATACTGCTACTGAAAGTAGACAGAGTGATAACACAAAAAAATATTTTAACTGTTTATGTTGGCAATGTCTTGAGTCTTGGCATACGCAATATTTTTCTTTTTTCTTTTCTTGCATGTTATATTGTCTGCGGTGGGTTGGCACCCTGCCCTGGATTGGTTCCTGCCTTGTGCCCTGTGTTGGCTGGGATTGGCTCCAGCAGACCCCCGTGACCCTGTGTTCGGATTCAGCGGGTTGGAAAATGGATGGATGGATGTTATATTGTTATATCTATTGCTTTTTTATTGCTAGCATGCAGTGCTTAGCAGGTTCTAAGCTAATAGCTTTGCTCACTGTGCCTTGCCTTGCTTATACTTAAGGAGAAAATCTGGTTTCAATGTATCTGATGTACTTGGAATCCTCAAGCCACATCCACTCTGACAGGGATCATTGCAGGTATCAGGGGAAACAGAGACAGATTAATCATAATATGAAATTGATGAAGTCAGAAGTTTCTTTTGGTTCCCAGACTTCAATGGAGGTATCTAGCTGGATCAGATATGCTTTGTCTGTTTCTGTTGTTTAGGGAGGAGGGCTAATTTAATATTTCAATTACTCCACATGAACGCCGGTCCTCCTTTGCATGACCTAAGATGCAGCGCTTGACTAGAAGAAATAAATCAATATTATTTCCCTTTGAAATCAGAAGATTTTTAGCACAGCTATCCATGCAGAACTGGGAGAAACCACTGGGATGCTGGTATATTCATCTACAGTCCAGAGAATTCTTATCAGAAATGGTCCTCATGGAAAGTTGTGACAAAAAGCCATTCCTCTGAGGTGGAAATAAAGCCAAATGACCTATGCATTAAAACACTGAGAGCAGGGGAGCTGAACGCACCCCTAGAAGACACAGATGCTCCTCAAAAACCCCTTTTAAACACTGACAGCCTACCTTCACATTGCTCCCTTACTTGCTGGACTGGTGCGGCTGCTATGTCACGTGATATGCTTCTTCCGCGGCACTTCACATATTTAAAAGCATGAACAGCACCTGTCCTTTTTGGCTGATTGCTTGTCTCTCTCTCCTCCTCCAGACATCCACTGAACCTGTTGGGGGTCCTGCTCCTGACGCACACCCCTTTTGAAAGAGAGAAATGTTTTGTTTGAAGTGTTTGAATAAAGTTCCTGTCTCTACAATCTCCTGTGTTTCTGTGCAAATCTGTGACCCAAGCATGACAACACAAGAACTGCGGTGCAGAAAAATGTTAGCAGGTGCTCTGGACTAATCAGTCAAAATTTGAAATTTTTAGGTCTAAGAGAGACAGTGTGTCTGCCGAAAGGCTGGAGAACATTTCATTGATGAATGTCTGCAGACAACAGTGAAGGTTGGTGAAGATTATCTGTAGGTTTGGAGTTGCATTTCCACAAAAAGAGCTGATGGTTTGGTCAAAATTGATGACCAGTTCACTGCTGAGAAGTACAGGCAGATTTTTATCCAGCATGCAGTGCAATTAGGAAGGCATCTGATCAGTTCCAATTTCATTCTGCACCATGGCAATGATCTCAAATATGTGGACATAATCATATTTGGACTTATCCAGTGAAAAGAAGTACAGTGAATCCTGCAGAAGAAGGTATTGTACTAACAGAGCCCTGATCTCGAGGTCATCAATCCTGGGGTTACAAGTAAGACAGTCAGTCTACAGTGGAACTTTGACAAGTTCTCCAAGAGGCTTTTAAAAATTGACAATGCCAGAACCTTCAGAAACAGCTTGCAAATGGACTGAAGGGGTGGTCACACCAAATATTAATTTCAATATTTCTTTTTTTCTGCACTCTTTAGGAGGTTTATTGAGTAATAAAAAAATCATGCCATTATTTTTAAAAGAATGCCTTGTTCACAGCATTATTTTCACAAGTGCCTAAGACTTTTATACAAAACTGTAAATATCAATGACACAGCAGTGTAGGATCAAATCAGTGTAGGACCAGAACTTTATAACCAGGGAGCACAGAAAGGTAGGTTGACCATTAATAGTAATGTATGTAGTTCTATTCATTTTTTTGATTTGTTGTATTTCTACAGAAATACAGCTCCTGTTTACCTAGTACCCATTATTATGATGCCCTAACATCTCTATTTTTGTGTCTGATCTGGACAAAGATAAATAATACTCACTGGACCATTTCACATGTTGTAGTGGTTCTTCTAATTTCATGTTTTACATAAATACTGGAGAATAAAAAGGTATAGCTGTATATATAACATTAGAATGGCACAGTGGTAACACTGCTGCATCACAAGAAAAAGACCAGGGTTCATGCCCCAGATGCCCACTACATGGAGTTTGCTTGTTCTCTTCAAGTCTATTTGGGTTTCCTCTGGGTTTTCTGAACTCCTTCCAACGTCGAAAGACATGCAGATCAAGTGAAGTGGTATTGCTAAAATGGCCTATACATGTGTTCACACTGTAATGGTCTGGCATCCTGTTCAGGTATTATTCTGCCTTGTGCAAGATATCTACTACCATAGGCTCCAGGTTACCCCCAACCCTGCCCTGATAAGTAGTTTAGGTAAATGGATGGATGTGTAACACTGGGTCTAATATAAAACTCAAACAAAGTAACACATCAAGCTATTTCGAAATTGAAAGTGCTGAATGCAGTTAATGAAATTTAAGCAAAAGCCATCAAAATATATTACAGTACTCCCAGGGCAACAATTACCTTTTTGTAAACAATCTGTAATAAATGATCTTTTAAACACATTGGGGCATTTTTCTAGTCTTGTCTGATTTGTACTGAATATTACATACTGTTACAATTAAAGGAAATACTGCTGAAAATACAAACTGCAAGCCAAAGACAAGAGAATTTCTATCGCAATGATTTATGAGATAAATTGAGATACAGCTGTAACCCTGGCCCCAAGGAATTAAAGTCAATTCTTTATAAAATATTGTCTCTTGCGGTGTTAATCAGATGTCCTGGACATTAATAGGGTGCTTTCTTGTGTTAACCTTCTTAACAAAATGGTCTCAGGTCAGACTAGGGATTTATGAATGTATCATTGATACAATAAAAAATAGGTACAGTAGGTTGAGTGAGTTTTAGGTCAAATGTGAAATAACAGGAGCATCTTTTGTAGTAACGAGAGAAGAAAATTGAATATCTCTGAAGAAAAAGTGTAGGAATGTTCTGATGTATGATTATTAGGCAGCACTGAAATAATAACTATGATTTGATTTAATCTAGGGTTAAACATTTAAATAAATGCTGAAAAATGTATTAAAAAGTATGATAAATCAGAAGGTAATGAATCCAAAAAATTGTGATAGATGTACATGTATGAACTTACTGATAAAAGCCAAATGAAATGAAACATGCATGCCTTTGGGATGTGGGAAGAATGAATGAGGCTCTGTGAAGGCCACTGTGCCGCCATACAAAATAAATTGTAGCTTAAAGTGAGTGGGAAATTTTAGTAACAAAAGGCTTTACTTATTATTTACTTATTGTTTAATTGCTTTAATTTGGAAATAAAACATTATTAAAGAGCACAACTCATTTAAACAAATGAAAAATGTAAAACAATATATATAAATAACTGTGCTGTATATATTTATATGGACATGTGCAGAGGAGAGATGCTGGGTATATTGGGAAAAGGATGTTAAAGATAGAGCTGTCAGGCAAGAGGAAAAGAGGAAGGCCTAAGAGGAGGTTTATGGATGTGGTGAGAGAGGACATGCAGGTGATGGGTGTGACAGAGCAAGATGTAGAGGACAGAAAGATATGGAAGAATATAATCCATTGTGGCAACTGAAGCAGCCGAAAAAAGAGAAAGATATACGATATGGCTCAGAATAAATGAACTGCTGGACACTCCAAAAAACGTGATCTAGTGAGGCACTTCATGACATTATTCACAGGTTGGATTTTACACGGGGTACATTTTAGACAATTTTAGATGAGATATATGTAATCATTGAACAATTTTTTTTAATTAGTAAATGCTGGTGCATATTCAGCTAGAGGGTATTTTATGAAGGGCTAAATTGTCTTCCTTTCCTGAAATTTAAATTGAGAGATCTCTTTCTTATCATTCCCAAAGGTCATTAAGAAGTAAGTTCCTTAAAATGTTTTGATATAGTCTGGAGATACTGTCTGAATCTTCAGCCGCATTAGTCAGAATCACCTTATATACAGTAAAAGAAAGATGAGAGAAGCTGGTCAGGTTGCTTTTTGCAAAGTTTTTTTATTGAACTTAAAAAAGTGTGTCACTGGAGAATTAAATTCATAACTTAATAGTTCAATAGATATAAATCGATTATCAAAACAGAGATTTTTGACTCATAATCCCTAGAATATTCATGGATGAAATGCAGAATAGGTTAAATAATGCTGTAACAGGTGACTATCAGATAACAATCTTTCTTGCTTTAAAATGTTTTCTACATTGGTTCTATATCTTTAATAATTTGTATAGCAGAAGGTTGCTGGCAAATTGACAATAATTGGTGCTGATTGGAGCACAGAGAACATCATACAAAAGTGATTTAGAACCAGGTTTCCTTTTCTTTATTAACCTAGTAGGTGTACAGTCAGCTTATGGACCTAACTTCATTCAGCAACTACCAATATTTTGTTGTATAAATATTTTCAATTTAGTAATAGAACTGAAAGTTAGGTAATGTCATGCCACCTTTTGCAAAACACAACTTAAGAGTTGCAATTTTAATGCATTGACATTAACAGCTCCAGATGAATGATGTTATAATTAAGCCTAACCTCTTATAAATATTTGACATATATATATATATATATATATATATATATATATATATGATATGATATATATATCCTATATATATATATAGGAATGCTGTGAATGTGATCATTATGTGAAAGGAGCTTTAGAGGGATATTTATTTAGACATCATGGATGAAGGTAAAGAGGACTATCTGTTAACATCTTGTATAACGTGTATTATTGTACTACCAAAGTTGTGTTAAAAGAGATCTTTATATTTCCTTTTAATTTTCCTGTGGTATTTAAACTACTCTGCTGCAATCAGTGAGAAATAGGCTTTATTTAAAATCCAAAAAGAAACAAACAACAAATGTAAACAAATCTTATAGAGCCAATAAAGCTTTTGTTAAAAAATAAACAATTTAGAGCTGTACAATGGATACAACCAATGTGTAACAAAAAAGCAAAATGATTTCATTTCTGTGTAATTATTACCTTTTAGGTTTTACTTGGTCACAGATAAAGTAACCTATCATTTGCTATTGGAAAGTATAATAATACTGCTGTGTGGTGTACAATATTATTGTATTATTTTTTTTGTTAAAGCCATTATGTTTAGTAAAGTTTGATCACAGGTATTATGCAGTAATCATCATGAAACTCAATAATAACCTGTTGTAGCTGCTAAAATATATAAGGTGTCATCAGGCACGGGTAAGACGCAAGTCAAAAGAATTCTCAGAGTCCAAGAGTTCGTTTTAACGGTATTTAGTGAAAGTTAAAAGTAAATAGTCCACACAAGAATAAAAGAAAAAATAGTTACACACGTAGAATAAAAGGCAAAAAAAAAGGAAAAAATTAATCTTCTATAAACTTAGCTTTTCTTGAAAGACTTTAGTATTTTTATACTTAAAGGTTCTTAATTTCTTCTTTCCTACTTAAAGGTTCTTAATTTCTTCTTTCCTACTTAAAGGTTCTTATTTTCTTAAAGGCTCTTAAGCCAGTTGGCACATAGGCAAGTGCCTAGGCACGATAACGTGCGGTCACGGTTAAAAACCGTATGCCTTCCCCTGGGATTAATAAAGTATCTATCTATCTATCTATCTATCTATCTATCTATCTATCTATCTATCTATCTATCTATCTATCTATCTATCTATCTATCTATCTATCTATCTATCTATCTATCTATCTATCTACCTACCTACCTACCTACCTACCTACCTACCTACCTATCTGTCTATCTTATACAAGGCAAGGCTGACACTAATTAACTGAACAGTGATGTTTACTCCAAGCTAGTAGAAATGGCAAGAACATACCAAAATGATTCTATTCTCGGGGGATATAGGAACCTTCCATAGTTTATGCATTGTCATCTAATAAACATTCATGAATCTTGTAGAACAAGGAAAATGGCTCTTACACCTGTATTGTTTAAATTTTCAAAAGTTTATTATTAATTCAAAACATATTTTGAAAGCAACAATGGCAAAAAGAAATGCTAAAAAATTCTTTCTGAGGTTTAAACCAAATATCCAATTGAGGGTGGTGGGACAGGAACTAATCCTGATAGCACTGGGACTTTACCATGAACAGGATCAGAATTTTCTATGAATATATTTATTTATTCCTTTTTTGGATAACTTTTCACCTTTTTCTTAATTTGAAATTTAATTTCATTTACTGTTTACATTCTTTTGCAATACTTTTAATGATGTTGTTCCATTTAAAATGTTATATCTTCTACGGTCACCCTCCATTGCAGTACTGTTATAGCGTATCAGTCAGTTGTTGAGTCAGACACTTTTTTATTGAAGAGTGAGAAGCTGTAGTAATCCTCATTCAAATTTTACTTTAAAAATAATAAAGGGTCTTCTGTTTAAAGAAAAAAAGAGGTTATTTTTTGTTTTTCAGGCACAGTTAAACTGTCTAGGTAATTATTTCTGGTTTTCCCGAGTTGCAAAAATGAAACTAATTGATTGATTCCAGAACTACAGATTATAGAACCTCAAGAAAAGGGTATTACTATGCCATATATATTTGGTGACCACAAGTGGGCACCTCTGAGCCCCAAACCTCAGATGCAATATCACTCAACACAGTATCGGGTTCAAATAAGGATTTTACTCACACAAATAAATCACAGCACATGCAAAACAACCAAACCACAATATAAACAAGTGTCTCTCCTTCTGCTCCTCTTGATGAGTATCACTAACTGCCTTCTGATTCTGTCTCCTCCAGCTGAAGTGATGGGATCCTTTTAAGCTGGACCAGGATTGCTTCTGGCGTTATATTTTATTTTCTTGGAAGCACTTCTGGATCATGTGGAAACCAGGAAAGATCCCACGTGAAAGCCCCCTCTAACAGCACCCAGGGACACCAACAGGGCTGCACTTTCGGGCTGCAACTCCCATGTACTGTTGCAGGTGTCCAAACTGGAAAACCACGGAGGACCGCTACCACCTGTCATATGGGGGATGAAACTGCTCCTGGCCTCCGGCCTCTGCTGGTCCATCCTTAATATACCACCGGCCAGGCAAGAAGACAGTCTCCACCCATCCTTCATGGCACTTCCCATATTTATATATACAACAAACACCCCAAACACACATATGAACTGTATGTCTTGGATAATGCAGAGATGCTGCTGTCAATAACAGGTTGGTAGGTGGTATTAAGATGGTGAGACCCATCCAGATGTACAACAGGTTTAACTTTAAACATTAGCTTGTCTCTACCCTTTTCTCTGTAATGGGCAAATTGTCCTCCCTTTAAACCTCTCTGACTAACTTCATACTGGTGCAATGATCTTTCTCCATTGGCTTTCCACCTCTCATGACACACTACAGTATATTTGTGAATTTTAGATTTTGTTTCAGAAATCCCAATTATGAATTAATAGAACTTAAAATATTTAAAAAATGTTTTTAATGGGTATTTCCTCCACTCCATTTTGCTACCATTGTTGCTTAGGTTTGCCTTTCACCTTTCTCTACTTGTTTCTGCTCTGCTACTTAGTCTTTTTTCTTTGGGCGGTAGTCCATTACATTTTCTCTCTGTTCCTTTCTGCAACTGCTTGTGATGATGGAATGAAAGTAGATACTCCAACTGCCTATGAGACTCACTGCATTGAATTGAGTAAGATGAGGATTAAAAATAATAAGACTGAATTTAGCACATTTATGTTATGTAGAATGCCCAGTGGTGGATGGGCAATCATTTGGCCTGGAACCCCTTCAGATTTTGCTTTTTTTTTCTCTAGTATCTCACCCCTGGAGTTTTTTTTTTTTTTTTTGTTTGTTTTGTTTGTTTTGTTTTTTCTGTCTTCCCTGGCCATCTAATCATAGCATTGGACTTATCTCAATGGACTTAAAAAAACTTATCTTCAAATTAGAATTCTATTCCTTGTATATCTGTGTTATGTAAGCGCATATTGATTCTTTTTATATTATTTATTAAGTTATATATAGCTATTTCTAACTTGCTGTTTTGTTTTTCTTTCATAACTGTTCTTTTGTGTTGTGTAAAGCACTTTGAGCTATATTCCTTGTATGAAAATATGCTATTGAAAAAAATGTCATTGTTGTTTCTTTTGGAGAGCAGTGATTTCCTCCGTTGTATCCTTCCATGATTAGTATTATTATGCAGTGTTTTTCTTATAGTCAATACATGAGAATTTACTTTGACAAGTTCAGGAGATTTCTGCAGGTAATTGTCTGGTTCTTTATCAACTTTGTCAGCATAACACACTGCCCTGATCTTTGCTGGTTGTCTTCTTCTAGGAAGAGTAGAAACAATGCTGGATTTCCTCCATTTTTACCCAGTTTGTCTTACTGTGGATTAATGAAACCACAGATCTTTAGAAATTATTTCTTTCAAGCTTTATAAATCTAATTCTTCTTCTAATGTCCTGTGATACTTTATTTGGTTCACAGAGGGTTCACAAACTTTTTTCAGCAACTGTAAAACATTTTGGTTCCTTTGAAGATCAGTCAAGTTGGTATGGCTCCTGGATTTTTAAAGAAAAACAAATAAAAGCATTTTTAACATGTTTCCTCTTTATGTATTGTGATGTATCAATTCAATATTACAATGATAGTCAAACACGCTGCTGTTTTTAACTTATGTTCTCTACTTTACTTCTTTATTGAACAACACAAAAACCTTTTTGTTACTTTTCAGCTTCCAACTACGGCAACTCCAAAATGCCAAAAAACACAAACATTCAATCTTAATACACCACATGTATGAAGTACATGCCTTTAGCATAGGACCTAGAATCAGCTATGGAAATTACAAGTGTACAGAGGCCTGGTTACTTGTTAATATGAGCAAAATGCATTTATTTTTTCCATCACGATCAAGAGGCACAGGTTGTTGTACTAACTGGAGTGGTATTTAGTATATACAGTAATGTTCCTAATACAGTTGATCCTTGGGTCACGAACATTTTGGACCACGTACAAATCGGGTTACGACCAAAAAGTTTGCCAAACTTTTGCATCTGTTCACGACCACACACTCGGGTGATGAACAAGCCAGTTTCGTACACGCCAATGATTTCCGCTCGTGTTCAGTCTCTCCCTGTGCATTCGCTGTAAACTTTTTGTGCTCTGTTTCGTTTCCCTTTCGGTTCGTATGCGCCGGTGATTTGTGCACATGTTCAGTCTCTCCCTGTACAGTACATTGTTCTCAGTCAGACGTGCATCACGCAGAGGGACTTTGTGGTATAGCGGGTCCACAGCTCACGTCAAGAGGCCAGTTTTAAATAAATAATCGCCGCGCTACAGCTGCCACGTCCTCTTCATAAATAGTAGTGCAAGGCGGCTAAAGGGAGGAAAAAGAAAAGAAAGATGGAGGTTGCGGAGTGAGGAAGTAA